>NW_023179312.1:0-3579 GCF_002007445.2 Ailuropoda melanoleuca
GTTTTAGGTCTGGCAGCCAGTGTGTTCAGGGAGAGCCTGGCTTGGCTGTGGCCTGTGGTAATCATCGCAGGTGTCCTGATCCAGTTAATCGGCACAAGGCCAAGGCAAAAGAATTTCCTATTACATTGTCCACTGGCCCAGCCTTCTCAGGTGGTGACCAGGATACCTTGCCTCACTGTGCAGCCCCAGGGCCACCTGCTGCTCGGGGTATCAGCTCATCAGTGGGCTGAGAAAGGCGGTTCAGAAGGTGAAAGACAAGAATGACAACAACAGGAAAGGTATTCCACCGTGTTTCTTTCCAGAACCAAGTTTGTTTACTTATTAGAATAACTGCAGACGAAGCTGCTAAAACCTTATAAAATATATTGACAGATGAAGCGATATTCTATCTGGGATTTGCCTGACAAACGGGTGTGGGGTGGGGGTTAAGGGATGAAGTGGTTGAGGTTATAGACAAAGCAGTGATCACTAGGAGCTGGTATTTGTTGAAACTGGGTGATGGGGATATGGGGGTAGTATTCTTACAGGATGGCTCTCTGGCTCAAACAAGCTAATGGGTGCGAAGTGCTCAGCATGTAGTAAATGCTCAATAAACAGTAGCCATTATCCCCACTTCACACTTGAGGATGTGATGCTCAGAGAGCTTAGTAACCTGCCAGAGGTCACACGTCTGGGAAGCAGTAGAGCTAGTCTCCAAATCACACCTATCTCTTCCCAAAGCCCGTGCTCCTAGCCTCTCTTCTCTTTCTGCAGGTCTCTTTCCCCTCTACCCGTTTACAGGTTTCTGCGGTTTACCCCTACTTGGCCCCCTTTTCCCCTTGCAAAGTGGCATCTGCTTAATGCTCCCTCATCTAAGAGCCCTGAGTGGACCCACGCCCGGTTATAAAGTCAAGTTTCTCCATAATTTATTCAGCTGACGTTCGAATGATGGGCACAGAATGAGGCGCTAGGGTTGAAGAGGTGCGACCCCCAGCCAGCCGTCCAGGAGATCCCAGTCGCAGACAGAGGCTAATAGACAAAGAGTTAGGGAGCACCTACCGCATGTCTGGCTCTGTGGCAGGAGTCGCAACTGGGGCACTCGCGAATGTAGAACACGTGAGGTCCCTCTCCTTCAAAGGAGGAGTCCGAGGTAGACGTGAGCTAGAGAAAGCAGGACATGGGAGAGTGGCCGGTGAGCCAGTAACTGTAATACGTTTTGGTGGGTGCTGTTCCTGCGGCAGAAGCCGGGGCAGGGTGCTTCAGAAACGCAAGGAAGGGATACCTGAACTGACTGTTATGCACAGGAAGCCTGGGGAGGAGGACGTGCAGCCTGTAGGGTCACGTGCAGCAGGCACAGGCAAAGCCTGGGGTCGTGCAGTGGCGTGGTGCATAGGGGGAGCAGGTCTGGAGCCAGAAGTGTGAGCAAGAATGGTGGAATCCGGAGCAGGGTCACAGAAAGCTCTGTCTGCAGTTCTGAGGTGCTCAGGCTCTACCCTGCTGGCCTGCATGTTTCCTAAACCTTCCTGATAAAATCACACAGGGCGACGGCTAGAAGCTGCTTTCCAAGTTTTGTACTATGTTCTGTGTCTTCTTATTCATGTTCTATTTTTTCCTTTTCTTGAGGTTACAAGGGCTTGTGCTTGCAATGCACACCAGCTCTACACTGACCACTGCGGGGGTGAGAGGGGTAGAAGGAGAAGTGAGGAAGAGTGTGGAGGCGGGGAGGGGTGAACAGAGATTTTTATGGGTCAGAAATTATGTTTGCAGCCATTTGGCAACCTGGAGTCGAACATGCCTTGATGCAGAGACGAATACGGTCTCCTCCCAGCATTCCCAGGAGTGCTGGCAAAAGCTTCCTCAGGGAGGGTGGTGAGTGAGTTGACAACACAGATTCTATACATGCCGCGTGAAGTGGGCTAAGGGTGAGGGTTCATAATGCCAGGTCAGTGTTGCTAAATCTCCCCGTGATGGAAACATGCTCCCTCCAAGTATTTTGGCCTCGGACAGTTCAGAAAGGGTTAGAGGGGAATTTGACTGCAATTCGTGGTTGATACAAAAAAAGGGTGTTGGGGGGGAGGAGTGGGGAGGGAAAAGAGAAAGAGAGACAATGCCAAAAAACGAAAACTCATTTTAGCTCTTCTATTAAAGCCAGATGTATTTTAGGCCCTGTTTCTAGGCAACTGCATAATGGTAATATTCTTGAATCCTTTTTTAAAAGATTCACAACTGTCAGAGTCAGTAAAGGTCAGAAGGTAATTATAAAGTAATAAGGCTGACATACTTGAGGCAGGATCACTCCAGCATCGCTTGGGAAGCTGTGACGTTTTGCATTTTACATTCATCTTCAGAAACTCCAAGACCTTCACTGATGCACTGCACCATGCCCCTTTGGCAAGACCGCTGACTTGATCAACTTGATCAGTGCATTTAACCTCTGAAATCACCCATCCGGCACTGAGGAAACCACCCCCCCCCACACACACACATGCACAACCTTCCATGGGTCGTTAAGAAGGTGTAACAAACATCTAAGACGAAGTAGAACCAATAAGGAACTTTCTAACCGGAAATTGCCTTAGAG
The DNA here is from genome assembly GCF_002007445.2 of Ailuropoda melanoleuca. NCBI lineage: Eukaryota > Metazoa > Chordata > Mammalia > Carnivora > Ursidae > Ailuropoda > Ailuropoda melanoleuca. The sequence goes on from NW_023179312.1 coordinate 2,561, forward strand.
AGCAGTCCAACAGGCTCGAAATAAAGATAAGAAAACTGAACCCAGGGATTGGAGGTAGAAAAGGAGAGAGAAGGAATCTATTAAGTGCATGGATGTGCTGCTAGGCGGACGTCTCCTATTTAGTGTTGCCTTTTTAAAAAATTTATTTATTTATGTATTTGAGAGAGAGAAGCGACTCCCCACTGAGCTCAGATCCCAATGTGGGGTTCAATCTCAAGACCCCGAGATCATGACCTGAGCCGAAATCAAGAGTCGGACACTTCACAGACTGAGCCACCCAGGCATCCCTAGTGTTGCCTTTATTCTTAATTGTGTGTGTGACCTTGGGACAAAGAAGAAAATTAACATTTATTGAGTTTTATTATAAACATTATCATTTTATTTTCACAATAATTGTGTAGGGTTTATAGGTATCCCTATTTCACAGAGGACAAAGCTAGGGCTTGCAGAGGTTAAGTCTTCCTGGCTCTTCAACTTATAGCTTATTTGACCTTGAAGAAGGTCGTGTAAGTCCACACTCACAAACTGATGAGAATGCCACACCTTGCAGGATACTATACAAGATTAAATGAGGTAGCTTATGTGAACCTCCAGTACACTGCTGGGCATTTGGTAGGTAAGTCATAATATTACTTATCTCAAAACCCTCCAGCAGCTTCCATTCCACTGGAGAAAAACCAAGTCCTTTCCATGGCCTACAGGGCCTGCACCACCTGGAAACTCTCCTTCTCCACTCATTGACCTTTCTGACCACCCTCCTAGGCCTCCCCTGGTCTCTGCCCACTTCATAGGCCCTGCTTACCCTGGCACGTTACACCTCAGAAACCACCCTATTTAAAAATCAGGTCCTTGGGGTGCCTTGGTTAAGCATCTGCCTTCAGCTCAGGTCATGATCCCGGGGTCCTGGGATTGAGCCCGGAGTTGGGCTCCTCGCTCAGCGGGGAGCCTGCTGCTCCCTCTGCTTGTGCATGCTCTCTCTCTGTCAAATAAATAAATAAAATCTTAAAAAAAAAAAAAAT
>NW_023179312.1:6195-9801 GCF_002007445.2 Ailuropoda melanoleuca
TGTGTGTGTGTGTGTGTGTGTGTGTGTGTTTGGAAACTGCTGAAAGGGCTAAGTTTCATGTTTTGATCAATGTGATAAGGGCCAAAGCAACATGCATAGAGCCAAGAGCATAGGACTATGGGAAGGTAAGTCCCTGAGAATTGGTAGACATTTTTCAGTGGACCTCCACAGGCAACAAAAATTAACATTATTGTGTTGTGTCAGTATGTTAACGTGTTCCAGAAAGATATTACCTAAATCTCAAGGGCCAGAAGTGTTTCTAGTGACATTGGGGTCATAGACTGAAAACCTCTTCTAGGAGAAAGAAAGCCCCCTCACTATGTCACCTCAGATCTGGAATGATAAAAGTGATGAAAGTCTAGCCACCACACTTTAGAGAATCTATTCACCTCTACTCCACATGATAGGAGGCTTTATAGCATTGGATCGCAACTCATTTTCCTAGCAAGTAATGATACATGTGCACTCCTTATAATCATACTCAGGTTTGAAAGCTTGCTAACTATGAAGTTATGGAAGTCTTTGTCTTTCTTCTTCCTTCCATTTTTCTTTCCTTCTTTTTAATTTTTTTTGGGGCAGGGGAGGGAGAACATGAGGTGGGGAGGGGGCAGAGAGAGAGGGAAAAAGAACTTTAAGCAGATTCTCTGATGTGGGGCCTGATCTCATGACCCTGAGATCATGACCTGAGCCAAAAATCAAGAGTCAGATGCTTAACTGACTGAGCCACCCAGGGACCCCTCCTTCATTTTAAATTTAGGTCTCTTTCTGATATGTCGATTGATATAAAAATCTTGCATCCCCCAAACTTCAAACCTCCAAGATCATGGTATCCCTTGGAGGGGACATTCCTCATTCACACAAAGTTGCACCAGATAGGAAGTTCACCTGTCTCTACTTGCTTCTCACGCTGTAGAAAAGATTGTTTGACTTCTGAGAGTTGCCAAATATTTCCTTGTCGTACTTTCTTATGTGCCCAACCTCAACCTCAGCCAGGGTAAAGATCATTCCTAAGACAAGAATTCTATTTTATTTTTGCTAGTTCCTTTGCCTTGTGAGGAACTTTCTATAGCTACTACCTTCCTTATGTTCATTAGGAACTGAGCCACGGAATGACGAAATGCATCCTCCAGTGAGGAATTGGAACCCTACCTTAACAGAGGAGCAAAATGAGTATATACACCAGGGCCACCAGAAAGAACTATCCTAGCCTACTTTCATAGTCCCTTCCTTCTGGGAATGGGTTTGGTTACTTGCAAAGGAAAGCATTCTTCTTGCCCTGAGTCTTGTGTAGAATAGCATTCCTTTAGGACAAGTGCCCTGGCCTTCCCTGACGATCCCCCTGCCAGGATCCAGAGCCTAACCTGCAGCCCACAGCAGAGCTGGGTATTTGGAGTGAGGCGGTGGTGCTTTCTGAACCAAAAACATGCAGGAAGGTACTTCGGGTGTATTCAGGGCTGCTGTCCTGACTTCAGCTTATTCAACATTTGTGTCAGTGACTTGCTGGAAAATGGAAAATCATGGAATAAGATAGTGTGACAGAAAAAACCCCACTGCTCACCCAGTATTTGTTTCCCAGCCTCCCTTGAAGGTGGGTTGGGATCATGTGACTGATTCTGGCCAATGGACGAGGAGCCAGGCTCCTCCTCCATCTTCTTGGCTTGGGAGCCCCTCCTTTCAGGTGGTCCTGCTGCAGGAGAGACGGGGCAGCCAGACCTACACTGCGCTTCATGGAAGTGAGAAAGAAACTTTTTCGTGTTAAGTCCCTGAGATTCAGGGTTTTGTTAGGGCAGCTACTGTTAATTTTGTCAATGTAGTCAAACTTCCTAACACGGGTGAGCAGCAGTCTCTCGGTGTAAAGCCGAATCAGGACGAGTCGGGCTGTCAGTCATCAGTTGCTGTTAACTAAACTGGATGGAGCCACCAGGGACACCGTTTTGCCTTAGATTTTTCTGAACTAAAAGTGAAATTGAGCTCACAGACATCACCCACACAACTATACCCAAAGGTAGTGGAAGAAGCCTTTCTGTGAATGGATCAATGATGTTTTGAAACAGGAGTTTCAGGGGCGCCTGGGTGGCTCAGTCGGTTAAAGGATCTGCCTCCTGCTCAGGTCATGATCGATTATGGGGTCCTGGGATCGATTTCTGCGTGGGACTTCCTGCTCAGCGGGGAGTCTGCTCCTCCCTCTCCTTCTGCCCTTCCCCCTGCTTGTGCGCGCACGCACGCTCTCTCTCTCTCAAATATAAATAAAATCTTCGAGGAAAAAAAAAAAGAAAGAAAGAGGAGTTTCAGCAATCCCCCTGAATGAGAACTTCATCACTTACTTGTTCACCATGCCTTGAGGTGCATGGAAACCTCTGTTACTCCTCAGGCAGAGCCCAGATAAGGAGGCATACTGGTTTCCCATTCACGCCGAGGGGTGACATCAAAACCTTTCCACCGCAAAGAGAAAGCTCACCAGGGACAATCTCCAGCTCGTTACTAAGGAGGAGAGAGCAGCTCTCCCTCACAGAAAGACTGGAGGTGGTGTTTATCTGAAGCAGTGGTTACATAATATGGTCTCCCTCAGAAATTTTAGTGTAATAGAAATATCAGCAGTACTACCAAAAATAAGTTTAAAACTCTCCTGGCTCCAAACTTACCTAGATTTGCCTCATAGCCATCCCAAAGAGTAAGTTGGGAGATTCCACTGGAGTCGGAGTCCCCTTCAAGAGGAACCAATATTCATCTACAGCGAAAATTTGGAAGTTGCAGCTTGACTGTATTTCCTTTTATACAAGTATGGTTCTCTTTTTGGAGCAGCAGTGACCGAATCTATTTAGAACCAATTGCTTAAGTAGCAACATGAGCTCTGGGAGAAAAGAAGAAAAGGATCTCTTAAACAGCACATTAGTCTCAGAATGGCAAAGCATCCATGTCAGAAAGAAGGAAAAATGGGACAGTTTTCGGCTCTCTGTGGGTCTCAGGTATTTTGGAATTCTTTCAAATTTAGGATGCAAAGAACTTTTGACATGTTAACCAAAATGAAAGCCTGATGTCACAGGATCAAGCGACAATTTAGTCAAGATGGTTTTGTGGTTCTGCCTGTGTAGCTGCTGAAGTTCATTATTGCTAAAGGAGACCAGTTCTAAAGGGGTCTCGGAGGTCTCAGAAGAGTCTCCAGAAGAGCATGGTGCTTTCTGCTAAGCAACGGTGGCAGTGTGGCACGTGGACAGTTTTAGGTCTGGCAGCCAGTGTGTTCAGGGAGAGCCTGGCTTGGCTGTGGCCTGTGGTAATCATCGCAGGCGTCCTGATCCAGTTAATCGGCACAAGGCCAAGGCAAAAGAATTTCCTATTACATTGTCCACTGGCCCAGCCTTCTCAGGTGGTGACCAGGATACCTTGCCTCACTGTGCAGCCCCAGGGCCACCTGCTGCTCGGGGTATCAGCTCATCAGTGGGCTGAGAAAGGCGGTTCAGAAGGTGAAAGACAAGAATGACAACAACAGGAAAGGTATTCCACCGTGTTTCTTTCCAGAACCAAGTTTGTTTACTTATTAGAATAACTGCAGACGAAGCTGCTAAAACCTTATAAAATATATTGACAGATGAAGCGATATTCTATCTG
>NW_023179313.1:0-1696 GCF_002007445.2 Ailuropoda melanoleuca
CCCAGAGAATTCTGGAAGCTTCCATGCTGAAAATGGCCCAAGATAAAAGGCAGCTTGATATATAACCAGGAGCCAAATGCTTCTCACTACTTTTGCCCAAACCACCTTCATCCTTCACCCACACAAATGCACAAACCTCTATAGTAGTCAGATAATGGCCTTCCAAAGATGAACACATCTTAATCCCCCCAAATTGTGAATACCTTACATGGTGAAAGGGACTTTGCAGATGTGATGAAATTAAGGATCGTGGGACAGATTATCCTGGCTTATGCAGATGAGGCCAACTTAATCACAAAGGTCCTTATATGGGAAAGAGGGTCAGAGTCAAAGAAGGAAATGGACCAATGGAAGCAGGTGTCAGAGAAAGAGAGATGAAGACAGTTTGCTTCTGGTTTCGAGGCCAGGGAAGAAGCTGAGAGTCCAGAGATGCAGACAGTCTTTAGAAGATGGAAAAGTCAAGGAAGTCTCCTCTAGAACCTTTGGAAGGAACACAGCCCTGCTCATACTTTGATTTTAGGACTCTGGCCTCCTGAACTGAAAAATAAATTTGTGTTGTTTCAAGCCACTACACTTGTGGTAATTTGTTACAGCAGCAATAAGAAACTAATACATTTCCTTACTCGTCTCCCTGCTTCTGTCCTTGTCCTTCTATGGTCTATTTCTGAACAAGAAAGCCAGAGAGAGCCTTTTAAAATCTAAGTCAGATCCCATCTTCCTCTGTTCAATATCTTCACCCCATACCCTATGTCAGAGTAAAATACAAAGTTCTCAGAACCTCCCACAAGGCCCTACCCGATCTAATAGTCATAATTTCTGAGACTTCCTCTCCTCCAGCTCTTCCCAGTCACTCTACTCTGGATTTACCGGCCTTATTGGGGTTCTTGGCATCCTCCTGTCTCTGGGCCTTTACATTTTCTGTACCCTCTATCTAGAAGGCTCCATCCCAGACATCTAAGAGCTGATTCTGACCTCCTTCATGTCTCTCTCTGCTCAAAGAGCACCTTTTCAGCAAGGCCTTCTTAAAGCTGAAACCCCCTCTCACTTCCAGTCTTCTCTCCCTACCTGGGATTCTCTACAGCACTCAAACTGTCTGGCATACTACATATTCTACTGATCCGCTTGTTTATTTCCTGTCTCCAATAGAATGTCTCCTGTCTTCATTAGGACCAAGATTTCTGTGTTTCATCTGCAGTGCCAAGACAGTGCCTGGCACATAGTAGGTGCTCAATAAATATCTGCTAAACAGATGATCACTCCCTGTAGGAGCCTTTGAGTTGATGTAACCAGTGCTGATAACGACAACCATACTAATCACAGCCAAGTTACTGGGTACCAGGCACTGTGCAGAGTGTTTCACATGGATGAACTCAATCAAATCACAGTGACTTTTCAAATAGGGTCCTTAAGGGAACTGGAGGAGCAACAAAATTCAAAATGTAGGGTGAGAATTACTGATTATGGTCCCCACTGGTTCAGTAAAGAGCAAACTATTTACTTGGCAAAACTGACATCCCCACAAGAACTTTGATAAAATGGGATTTGGGCACATTAATCCTCCAGCTCTGGAAGTTCCAGACCCATGGTAAATATGTAATCAGAATCTGCTAACTAGTTTTTAATTTTTTTACAAAAAATCTAATGTCACCTACCAGTATGGAGAGAGAAGATACAAGTCAGAAATGTGGAAAATCTC
>NW_023179314.1:0-8390 GCF_002007445.2 Ailuropoda melanoleuca
CAAATTCAGTGACAGCCCATTACCAAGTCTTCTGCAGAGCTCCTTTGACAAAAGGCAGTGCTCTGCTGAGAGCTGTGTTGGTCCCGCGCTGACAGGGCTTGGAGGATGCTACAGTGACTCTACCACGGGGACCAACCTCTCGGGAGTGGCCTGAGGGGAAGAGGGAGAAACTTGTGAGAACTTTTTGGAAGACCACTGTCTCCAGGTCATCTAGCTGAGGAGTCAAAGAGCTCAAAAAGCAAGCCAAAAGCTTGGAAAGGCAGAGTGAGAAGGAAGGGGAGGAAGGAACGCAAGGAGCCGCCAAGTGGTAAGTTCTGTGCGGGGCCCCATTCACCAGCCTCACCACAGTGTTTGTCCACTCTTGAGGGGCGGTGGTCCAGGAGGGACAAAGGGCAGACGGGAAGGCTCAGGGATCCTGGAGGGAAGCTGGAGAAGGTAGCTCAGTGGTGGCCCAAGCAACGAATGCCACCAAACCAAGAGGACGACCGCACACGTACCCAAGGCACACATGAGAGCAGCATTATGGCCGAGCGGTTGCCGGCCAGGCCTCTGGGTCAGGGGCGCCGATCCTGCCTCTCCCGCTTACTGCTGAGTGACCTTGAGCAAGTTAGTCACTCTGAGACTCAGCTTCCCCAACTGTAACATGTTATTTCACAGGGGTTATTGGGAGGATTTCCTGAGAAACATTTAGTCCCTGCTCCATAAATGGCAGTGATAGTTACGAAGATAGCACACTGGGGATCCAGGCAACAGCTTTCCTGTCACGGTCGCCTGGGATGATACAGACTCTGCCGGTGCTGGCAGACTCGGTTCCCACCAGGAAACCCATGAGACTTGAGGGTGGGAGCTCTGCACTGACCACAGCCAAGTTTTAACGCGTGAAGAGGATTCAGTTTGCGCTGGGGGCTTCCTACTTATCCCAATGACCCTATCTACTTACTTACATTTCAGAAGATCCTCAAGCTTTTTCCTTCCAATTGAATGTGCTTGGGGCGGGGAGATGTTTGAGGCCAAGGCCACCTCTCTGGCCCCAGGACAGGAGCCAGAGGGGAGCCTGGGGCACCAGAATCCCACTGCCTGAGCAGAAGCCCAAATACCAGACGATTATAACAAGGATAAAAGAGGATTTAGGGTGACTTGATTTAAAGCTTCCCTTTCTCCTTTTTTGGGCACAGGCCTGGGAGAAGGGGTGGGACTGAAAACAGACAGAGCCTTGTTAGGGACCTGAATTCTCACATGCAGAATGACAGGGCTTTGGAAAGGGGTTTCACCTTCATGTGCCCCCCCACTATGCGTCCTCTAACCTGATCTTTATTTTATTTTTTATTTTCTTATTTTAAAAAAAGATCTAATTTATTTATTTGAGAGAGAGAGAGAGAAAGCGAGAGACAGAGCACGAGCGGAGGGGCAGGGGCCGAGGGAGAAGCAGGCTCCCCGCTGAGCAGGGAGCATGACTTGGGACTCGATCCCAGGACCCTGGGATCATGAACTAAGCCGAGGGCAGATGCCTCACAGCTGAGCCACCCAGGTGCCCTAACCTGATCTTTAAATGTAAAACTCCATTCGTATTGCAGCGTGACCATGGGAGACTCATCTCCTGGGGCCCCAGCCTGGGTTTGTACCTGATGACAAATGTGCTGGGGAACCTTCAGCGGACACCAAAACTGTGGGGCAACGGGCCAGCATTCCTCTCGGCAGCGGGGTGAGGGCAGATGGGCCTTTCCGACCCCTTTTCCCTGGCTCTTCTCTGTGTTGCGGTACTCAAGGCTCTCTGTCCCCAGTAGGACAGCCAAGCTTGAGAAGCCAGCGTCAGGTCAGGGACCAAGTGTCGAGCATCCCAATGACCAGACCTGCGTGAACCATTGGAGTGAGCGTTTGCAATTCCAGCCATGAGCCTGGCTGCTCCATGTGGGGAGATGCATATGTCTTGGGTCACAGCCCAGCTGGCGGTTTCCAAATTCACCAGGAATTCTGCCACCGCAGCCCCCAGTTATAACCATAACAACCCCCGCCCTGCCCCACCGAAGGCACTGGGCGTGTAAGTCCTGCTTTCCTGTTTATTCAGCTCAGGGGCTCTGCAGAGAGGACGGGCGGCCGTTGCCCTCCATCCCTGGAAACCGGGGGCCCCTCCTTCACTCACACAAAGGCTTTCCCGGGGTCAGGGATCTGCCTTCCCTGAGGTTTGTCCGTTTAGGGGGAAGGGGCTCTTTCTGAACGTAGTGCTGCAGCCTGAACACGCCTCCCGCAGAAGGGGCATCCTGAAGGCTGAGGGCAACTGGCTGAGGAGCGGGGGAGCCGGGGCTGGCGAGGCCACTGCCCGAGGTGCGCATGAAGGCGAGCTTCCCGCCCGGGAGGGCCGAGCTGCCAACGGAGGCAGCAGGTCTCCCATCGGGGTGTCCTCACGAAATTCTCTCTCTTTGGAATGATGGAGCAAAATCGTGCCTGGGAACCAGCTGGAGCCTGGAGGCCTCTTCCTAGCCTGAGCTCCGCGTCTTCCAGGAGGGGACTCATTCTCTTGTCCTGTAACCAGGAGAGGGACGTCCCTCTGTGTGTCACCGGGGAGTCCCTGCTCATTCCCCCCTTTCCCCGCTCGTTCTCCCCATCGGCGGGGACGGCAGACTTGTTCCTTTTTCTGAGCGCTCGCAGCCCCGTGGAGTGTGTGTGTAAGACCTTCACCTTAGCGCCCGTGAACTCCTGAGGGGCCGGGTTTATTTTGTGCAGCTGTGTTCGCTGGTGCCCAGGTTTGTGGCATGCCGTGTAGACGCATGGTTCTGAAATCCTCCCCGTGCCTCACAGTGGCCTGGGGAGATGTTTGGAAATGCCCGGCCCCACTCCCAGAGATCCTGAGCTGACAGCCTGAGGGCTGGATGGCACTGGGCTGGGAAGCTCCCCAGGGAATTCCAACGAGCCGTCATTGCTGAGAGGCCTCCAAGAACTAGTCTCGGAATGAGCCAATCAGGCAGCTTTGCCCCGGTGGCATTTTCTCATTTATGTATGTATGTATGTATGTATGTATGTATTTATTTTTTTTGGGGGGGTGGATTCTCAATGCCCGTGGACATCATGAAACCTAGGGCATTTGAAGGTGCCCACCAGAGAATGTGTGTAGGCTGGGCCAGAGGGTTTGGAAGGTTGCTGGCATCATTTCTGGGGCAGGGAGAAATTAAGTTAGACATGTCCATCCCAGACACCGGGCCTTCATAGCCTGGAGTCAGACACCAGCAAAGGGAAGCAAACCGCCCAGGGCATCTGGACCCGTGGCATGACTCAGGTACCCTACTGGTGGGGGCACAGTGTCTCTGGGTCCTTCACCCCTTCTCATCACACATTTGCTCTGTGCATGTATGGACAGTGTGCTTCCTGCGTGTGGGAAATGGACTTTTGGAAATCCAGCGGGCTCTTCCTTTTCGTGGTTTTTATTCACTGTTTTTTTTTTTTTTAAAGATTTTATTTATTTATTTGACAGAGATAGAGACAGCCAGCAAGAGGCGAACACAAGCAGGGGGAGTGGGAGAGGAAGAAGCAGGCTCATAGCGGAGAAGCCTGATGTGGGGCTCGATCCNTAAAGATTTTATTTATTTATTTGACAGAGATAAAGACAGCCAGCAAGAGGCGAACACAAGCAGGGGGAGTGGGAGAGGAAGAAGCAGGCTCATAGCGGAGAAGTCTGATGTGGGGCTCGATCCCAGAACGCTAGGATCACGCCCTGAGCCGAAGGCAGACGCTTAATGACTGAGCCACCCAGGTGCCCCCTTTTTTTTTAAGATTTTATTTATTGGGGCGCCTGAGTGGCTCAGTCAGTTAAGTGTCTGCCTTCGGCTCAGGTCGTGATGCCAGCAGTGTGGGATCGAGCCCCACGTCAGGCTCCCTGTTAGGCAGAGAGTCTGCTTCTCCCTCTCCCTCTGCCCCCCGACTCGTGCTCTCTCAAACAAATAAAATTTAAAACAAAAAGATTTTATTTATTTATTTACTTGAGAGAGAAGGAGAGAGCAAGCAGGAGCAGGGGGAGTGGCAGAGCAGAGGGAGAAACAGACTCCTGGCTGAGCAGGGAGCCTGACGAGGGACTCGATCCCAGGACCCTGGGATCACGACCTGAGCTGAAGGCAGATAGATGCTTAACCGACTGAGCCATCCAGGCATACCTTAGATCAACTGTGTTACTTTTTATTTATGCATCCTCTTTTCGATGGCCATTTAACACTGTCTAATTCTTTCCCGTTAGAAATAATGCTACAACTTGATGCAGAATGTCTGTTCCGGCACACGTGTCCTTGTGCACAGGTGTTCCACTCTCTCCCGGAAGGCCCCCTCCATGACCATTGCAGCTTTCAGCCCCCCTGTCTGCCCACGCTGGGCTCTGCTATGGGTCACCCGTCCTCAGCACTGGCGATCTGGCTCTCAGTGTTTGCACGTGGCCTGGTCGCCTGCATTTGGTGACCTAGCCTGACACCAGAACTCTCCGTGGCTCAAGTTTCAGGGCTTCTCCCTAACCCCTGCCACCATCTGGCCCCTCCTGCAAGGGACTGTTCTTTTTGGCAGGAAAGATTGGTGTGTCTTGGAGCCATAAGGTGGGGTCTCATGCAATTTTAACTGGACCGCAAAGGAAGTTGAGTTTCTGGTGATGAGGAGAAATGGAGAGTTTTCCTGATGAAGGGACAGCAGGAACCGGAGTAGGGAACTAAACGTGGCGGAGCAGTGCGGCGGTGAGGACGGGGTGCAGAGCAGGCTGCTGGGTGGAGGAACAGGTAGCTGTATGTGCAACACAAAGTGAATGGAGGAGGTTAAGGCCTGATGCTGCTTCCCGACGACTTTGCTCGAGCGTCTGGCCGGATGTGGTTGATGGGGATTGTCAGTGGCAGGGCAATGGTGGCCGGGGGACCCCCAGGGAGAAGCACCTGTCCCTCATAGCCATCCCATGGGCCCAGCTGAGCTTTGGGGTTGCTCACTCCTAAGACCTGTGGTCTGCAACCTCATTTTCCTCCAACCCATTCAGAGTTGAGGCTCCGCGAAGCAGGGCGCTCTTCTCCCTCCGGGGTTCACAGGCTGCTTCTTGGCCCTCCTGCCTCCAAGCGAGGCAACTTGGGCAGCCGCGGGCAGGCTTCCGCCCAGCAGTGACCGGGGACCTGGAAGCTGATGTCACCGCCATGGGCTTGGGGAGCGGACACCAAAGGGCAGTCTAGCATCCTCTCAGCTCAACTCCTTTGACCTGAGGTTCAAGGACACTCCCAAAGCCCCAGTCTGGGGTACAGGAGACCAGCATGTGTGTGCGTGTGGGCGAGGTGGGGTGGGGTGGGGTTGGGTGAGGGAGCTCTTCAAGCCTGGCTGGCCTTGTGATTTTAAGCGAGCTTCTGCTGGGAGAAACAGGCTTATTGTTTTTGAAAGAATTGACTCTGGGCAGAAGCTTGGGCTTTTTGCCTTGTTTGATAGCCCGTAAAACTCAGCTGCAAATCTGAACTTCGATCTACTGTTTGCAGGAAAAAACCTGGAGACAGTTATCAACTCCTTCCCCTTGGGGGGCCGTCTGCCTCCCCTGTCCACCCTGGATGCCCAACTCTCGTGTCCACACCATTAGGAAATCGTGAGGAAAATGTTCCCAAGGGCAAGGGCGGAGGGCAGAAGGCTGGCTGGGCTGGCTGATGGACCCGCATTTGTCAGACGTGAACAGGCTGAGGGGCAGGGAAGAGGGAGCCAAGGGAGAGTGCTTTGACTTCACGCTTTGAGGCTCTGTGTGTGTGTGTGTGTGTGTGTGTGTATTTCTCTTTGGTAGGTTCTGGAAGGCCAGAGCAGTGGGAGAATCAATTATTTTGAGCCTCCAATAGGTGCCAGGTACTCACTGTGCTGGAGACGGGCAGGAGAGAGACTGCAAGGCTCCTGCCTCACTTTTCATGTTGCTTCTCCTGCATTTGACTTTGAAGACGGGCATTCCTTAAGTCCTCACATCCCTGCCCCCGTCTGGGAGACCCCAGTGCCTGGCGTACACGGGTTACGAATAAACGTCACTGCGTGAGTGACTGATGTCATGAAGTCAGAGGTTGTTTATTGAGCATTTACTATGGGGTCTCCTCATAGTCAACCTATGAAAAAAAGTGGTGTTTTTTTACAGATAGGGCAGGTACACACTAGGCTCAGGAAGGTTAAGTGACTTGTCCCGGGTCTTGCAGCTGGGACTGTGCGTGTATGTGTGTGTATTGGGAGGGTGGGTGGAGATGTACAAGAGATTTAAAAGGCTCAGGGCATCATTTTTATTATTGCTTATTCTTGCAACTTTATCAAATCTGTGAATTTGTGCATTTGTATAGCGATGGGATTGAGTGGGCTGCCCCTGGAAACTGGGGGCAATGGAAACAAAGTTGGAGGTTTTCCACGTGGATGCCTGATGCAGTACATTCTCTCTAAAAACAGAACTTAAATGAATGGCTAGGAGAAGCCCTCTGTACTGGGAATAGGGAAGAAGAGAGACGAGCGGAGGGACCAGAGGGACAAGATCTTCTGTGACACAGAAACGGCCCCCTCTCCAAGACCCAGGAAAGAAGAAAGGCACAAAAAAAGAACAAAGCCAGATCAACTGTTAAAAATTATTTAATAGAAAGTCCAATGTCAAAATGTAACAATAAACAAAAATACACATGTATAAATATGTATATATAATTAGACCTGTACACTTTCTCAGACCCTTTTCAAAATGGAACAGAATCATCATTACATCTCGGTGGTCAAATCAACAATAATAGTCAAGCGACGTGGGCCCACTGGTGGCGTGGGGAGTGTACTGTTGAAGCAGTTGGAGGGTTCAAAGAATTCCAATCATGCGAGAGCCGGGAAGATTGCCAACCGTCCTCTTCTGGAGACCCAGAGAGGGAAGATGAGCAATCCCGTGGCTCTGGACATTGTACCTGATCTTTTCTTAGCACCTGTAGCCACCACTGTCCAGGGATAGCTTTCCTGTCGGGCAGGTTTTTCATTATTGAAATGTAGGTTGTTGGAAGAGTTGGTTTGCCCTGTCTCCCAGATGAGAAGCTCCTGGGATTTTTATCTTAAGACCTTCTTATTCTGCAGGCCAAGTGCCAGCACAGTGGTTTTGGGATGGATGCCATGAAGGTGTGCCAGTTTGCTCTTAAAACAGTAGTGTCCAAAGTGAGTGTGCACATACCAGGGGGTACTCGAGGTCCCCCCTGCGGTGTTCAGAGAGAAGATACCAGAACCTCTGTTTATAATATTTTGTATCTTATTCTTTTAAAATGGCTACGTTGTGTACTTTTTATAATGTGTCTAATACAGTAGTACAGAAGTACGTGACTATAGGCGTTAAATAAATTAGTAAACATACAGAGGGGTGCATCTCACAGAGTTTTTGCCGAGAGGCATGTGCGGTAGAAATAAACGGGCACCCACTGCTTTATAGAATTCACGTGCATGCAGAGTGCTGGGGAGGCTGCCCTGCTGGGCTCCCATGCCCACCCGAGAAGCCTGGCAGGTGCTCAGAAGAGCATTGCCCCAAGATACCCTTCAGACCCAACTGAGAGCGGATGCCTCCTAATCCCGCCACCGTATCTCACTTGAATGGAAGGCCTTCTTCCTAAGTAAAACACAACACACGCAGCAAATACACGGCCACGGACAACTAGCAAGGAGGCATTTTGATCCTTTCCTGGCGACAGTGAGGGAACGGGACCAGAGCAGACAATGGGGAGACGGTGCCCTAAGGGAAGTCCAGCTCTATTCCGTGACCACCCTCCTGCCGCCACCAAGGGGACCCCGCAGGACCTTAATTTGAAGGTAGGTGTGTGTGAGGCCAAATGCTCTGTCAATTTCCAGCATCACGACTGCTGCAGGCCAAATTCTAATAGAAAGGACTAGGCCTATGGGATATTCGAGTGGGAACCACAAGACAGAAGTAGAATTTCGTCAGCAAGGAGCCGGAGGAGTGTCTGGGAAAAGGGTGGGTGTTTGCACTCAAATCTTTCCAGGGGTTTGGAAGGCTGGCGTTGCTGTTGAATATGCCAGGCTGCACCCAGAAGGCCCGGTGTGGGGGTCTTGCAAAAGAGGTCAGCCCCAAGGAATATTCAGGGCCCTTTGGGATCCCTGGAGACTTAACGACTCAACTAAGAAAAGTGCCTTCAGTGCCTAATTCCTCCAACCTCTCAGGGAAACCGTGTCACTTGTTTGAGCCTTTTCTTAAGTTTCTAGAAACCATGCTGCCTCACAGCTAGTATTTTGATTCATCGAATTCTTTTTCTTCTCTTTATAAAATTTCTAATTATTTGTGGGGGTGGGGGGAGGGAAGAACCCAATGCTCTGAACCCTGAATAGGTTCTCTGGAAAACCTAAAAGGCACTGTGAGGTGTCTCCGCAAAGAGACTGCTTCCCCCCAAGCCTCCCTGCCTCACGAC
>NW_023179315.1:0-1219 GCF_002007445.2 Ailuropoda melanoleuca
CGAAATGTTTGCTCCCTGGGGAAATCCTGTCCAAACGGCTGCCGGCAATGGAACGAAAAGGCCCAAAACACATCTTTCAGAAACAACACCGTACAGGGACCGTCATAGCACTATCATCACCCTTCGTGAATAGGGAAACAAGAGGGAAAGTGGTGGCGGAAGGCTGACGAGGGTGCCCCATAGTGGTCTCTGAGACCACACACAGTCCAGGGANCTGAGACACCAAACAGTCCATGGAAATATCAATGAACATCATCTCTAATGAGTAAGGGAGCATTAATGAACAGGTTCAGAAATTTTGAAGACACAGCACCCTTCTTATTGGTAATAAAGCAGAGCATCCAGGAAAACACATCCAGGTAACATCAGCCTTTTCAATGGGGACCCTAATTCCACATTGTGTGTATGGGCCTGGGAAGGATCCAGCACTTAGAACTAAGAAAGTGTGAGGATAGCCCTTGAAGTCACAATGGCTTTATGGAAGGTGAATCAGGAATCAATGTGCTTTGGTACCATGAGTGAAACGCGACGAACACAGCACTGAGATAGACAATTCGGCCAAAAGCCGCTTCCAACGAAATGTTTGCTCCCTGGGGAAATCCTGTCAAAACTGCCGGCAGCAATGGAACGAAAAGGCCCAAAACACGTCCGTCAGAAACAACACCGTACAGGGACCGTCTTAGCACTATCATCACCCTTCGTGAATAGGGAAACATGAGGGAAAGTGGTCGCGGAAGCCTGACGAGAGTGCCCCATAGTGGTCTCTGAGACACCACACAGTCCAGGGAAATATCAACGATCATCATCTCTCGTGAGTAAGGGAGCATGAATGAAAAGGGTCAGGATTTTCGAGGACTCAGCGCCCTTCTCATTGGTAATAAAGCAGAGCGTCCAGGGAAACACCTCCAGCGAACAGCAGCCTTTTCACTTGGGACCCCGATTCCACATTTGTTGTAGGGTCCTGAGGAGGATCCAGCCCTTAGAACCAAGAAACAAAGTGTTGGGGAAAGCCCTTGAAGTCACGACGGCCTTATGGAAGGTGGAACAGGAATCAAGGTGCTTTGGTACCATGAGTGAAACACGACGAACACAGCACTGAGAAAGACAATTCGGCCAAAACCCGCTTCCAACGAAAACTTTGCTCCCTTGGGAAATCCTGTCAAAACTGCGGTGGCAATGGAACGAAAAGGCCCAAAACACGTCCGTCAGAAACAACACC
>NW_023179316.1:0-1428 GCF_002007445.2 Ailuropoda melanoleuca
CAAACAATCTGCAGTTGGGAAGAAAATTCTGAGATAGGATAGTATTAGCCACAAACCGAGATGTATAAGGGCCAAGCATTTTTGGTGGTTCTGCCCCTTCAGGAGTCATTCTGGTTACGAAGCTGATGTCTCTCAGCTCAGAAGCACCATTCTTCCTTGGCCATGGGGTGCTGAGACTGGGGATCTGCAGATTACCTTTCTCCTCTGTCAGCTGGCTCCCCGTTAGGTCCCACAAACGGGAGCCAGTAGAGCGAGGCTGTAAGGCAGGGGGGAAGGAAGTATGGGACTGGCCCTTCCTGTTGGCTTGCTCTTCCTGTCAGAACTGCCCCATTAATGGCTCTTTACCCTGACAGCAGCAATTGGTTCCAACCTCTACGGTCCTTTGACTCCCAGACTTGTTGTGCCCCATGGAAATATAAGCCCCAGCAGGGCAGCTTCCCCTCAACAGAAATTTAAGCCCAGGAGCATGAGGGCCATTGTCTGAACTCATGAAGTACATTAGAAGCTGAGTAACTCTTCCTCTTCAGAGATATGAGGACCTCTCCCAAGGGACCCCTCTTCTGAGCTCCTAAGGTAGTGGCAGCTGTGGGGTATCTCTACCTCCTCAGAGATCTTGGCCCAATCTCCACAGAGCTCCTTCTCTGAGCTTCTAGGTTCTGATAATCCCAATGTCTTCCCTTTGACCCCCCAGTCTTAGGACAGGTAGCTTCTTCCTGTAGTTATAACCTCCGTAATAGCTCAGTGTCCCTTCAGTGTTTGTTTCTGATGGGCCTTTAACACCTGTCTAATTAATTTCCATTCTAAATTTCCTTTGTCCAGGCAAGGAGAGAGCTTTCTGTTTTCCTGCCTGGATGCTGCCTGATATTCCATACATGAGTTACAAGATGAGGCTGGACACATAGGGTGGGAACTGGATTGTGGAGGGCTTTATATCCCATCAACAGTGTTGGACTCCAGTCTAGAAATCAGGAATGAGGAGCCCCTACAGGTTTCTAGGAAGGAGACGCCATTATAAAGGTGATAAAAGCTGTATTGGCAGTGGGTCACAGGACTAGAGAAGGGGTGACTGAGGCAGGCAGATGAGTTAGGAGGACATTTCAACAATGCAGGCATGGGATGTTAAGAACCTGGCCATGGTGAAAGAGAAGATGAGAACAGAACATATTTGAAAAACCATTCTGAGGCTTCATTCTATTGGTGGGTAATACAGGTGCCTTTGATGGGAGCAGGCTTAGGATTCTATATCTCATCAGATATGACTCTCACCCTTTCTCTGGAGGTTCAAGAGATGTGGTGTCTGAACGAGAAACNCGGTGTCTGAACGAGAAACAGGTCCCTGGGGGCAGTGGGACACAGAGGTAAAGATATGGGCACTAGGTTGGAATTCTGCTTCCACCACAGTCTAGGGACAATATAGCATAAAATACT
>NW_023179317.1:0-4001 GCF_002007445.2 Ailuropoda melanoleuca
GCAGGGCCCAATCCCAGGACCCCGAGATCAGGACCTGAGCTGAAGGCAGATACCCAACCGACTGAGCCACCCAGGCGCCCCATCAGTTCTGGTTTCCTTAAGGCCCTATCAGTCCATCTCAGACTTAGGCTCTGGAGAGACAATACAATCAGAAGCATCAGTTGAGAGTGATTTGTATAAAGCCGTGGGAGTGCATGAGATTGCCACCCCATTTCCTCCACTTCCTGTGGCAGCCTCCCAGCCTCTCCAGCTGGAAACACCAGGGACTCCTTTATCTTTGATCCCCCCTCTCCTTTACCTCCACGCGCAAGACCACATCATCTCTGGCATTGCTTCACACCCTTCCTGTCTTCCTGCAGCTGCCTCAATATTATTATTTCTTGCCTGAAACGTTGCAGTAACTTCTTAGTATGCTTCCTTGCCCTGCTAGGAACCACTTCTCCAGCCTTCAAAACATCTTATTTCCCCATCTTCCTTCCAGGATTCTATGCTCCAATGGATAGGGATGGAAGGAGAGGGCAAGAGAGGGTCTGAAAGACCCTTGGCTGTAAGGAATTGATGCCTCACTTACAGCTTGTAAGTGGACAATCCAAAGAGGGAGAGAAGGAGGTATGAGAAACTCTGTTTTGTGGAAAATCGCAATAGATTCTAAAGCAGGAAGTCCAGGGTTTTGTGTAAAAGGGAACTTCCATAGCAATAACGCTGGACGGCGGGTCATGCATGTTCTGGCTTTAATTGCATCTCAGTGTAATAAACCGTTCTGCAGAGTTTTTACGTGCTAGGAATTCTGAGGGGGAAATGGCTACATAGCCGAGAGCAGGCAAATTGCTCCGAGCTTGGACAGAAGTGGAATTGAGTATCGGAGGGGCCGTCTGAGGAGGCGGTGCCCCGCGTGCTATGAGACTTTTGCTCCAGTCAGCCTGGAGGAGGAGGGTGGGCATACCAGAACGGAGGGTCAGCACCCCACGAAGCAAACAAAGACTTTTCATTCTTCTCGCATACATTTGGAAATCCGAAAGCACCCACGGCACATTAGCCGCTGGTTGGCTTTTATACGGCATTCCTTTCCAGTCTCAGGACAAACCAGCAATTAGGCACTGTTGTTAGAACCATTTTGCAGATGAGGAGTAGAGGCTCCTGAAACTGGAGGGATTTATGAAAGTTTGCTTAGGTCGGACATGACAGACCCAGGATTTGAATCCAGGATTTCTGACCCCACAATGTTTTCTTGGTTAAAACATAGGATGAGAGAGGGCCTTGAGTAGTTAAGTGCTTCCATGGAACTCAGGGGCATGCATGGGGACAGAAGTCACCAAGTCACCTCCAAATCCTGGCTCTGACCAGTTGAGGCTCCCTAGAAAACCAGGGAGAACTTGGAACCAGGGTCCCAAAGGCTCTCCCCTAGAGTGATGCTACATCTGTGATAAATGTAGGACTATGACAGAATGGGTCAGCAGAAGGGCTCCAAAGCACAGCACAGGTGGCCCAGGCAGCCTCATAGATGGTCCCAAGGGAGTGGGCTTTCAGGAGTAAGAGGGGACAGTCTGTTGGGGTAGCAGTAGAAGGGAGGAGACCATACAAGCCTGACAAGCAGGACTGGTTACAGAATTTGCAGAGTCCTCTGCAAAATGAAAATATGGTATCTTGTTCAGAATTATTAAGAATTTCAGAATGGTGGCAGCAGGAAGTGGAACCAAGCATGGGATCCTTCTAAGCCTGAGACTTCTAGCTGCCATTATAATTTTTTTTTTTTGTCTAGGGGAGGAGTCTTGAAAGGGGGAGGTGCTAGGCAGAACAAAGATTCTGACTTCTCTATCTTCCCCCAATTCATTCCAAATGGCTGAATTATAATAGCCACTGTGTAACAAATAGGTCCTATATTCCACATGACTGTATTATTATTCCTACTTTCCCACATGGGAAATATGAGGTTGCAACAGGTTGTAAGTCCCACAGCCAGTAGGAGGGAAGTCAACATTCAAACCCAGGTTTTTGGACTCCAAAGCTCTCCCTTCTTCTGCACATTTTCTCCACTTTCAAACCCTGCATGAAATGGAGATTTTAGGAGCTTCAAGCAGGGAAGATGAAAGTTCCACACTAGATCAGTGTCTCTCAAACCCTTGTCCTATGTATATATCACTTTCAAATTTTTAGTGATATTTTCAATTCACCTACACTGTAATTTACTTAGTATTTTTCTTTCATGAATTCACTTAAAAATGTTTAGCCTCATTATAAAATATAATAACAGTGAAATTGTGTTTGGTATGCTAGCTCTACATGTTTTTCGAATACACATGAAAATAAAAAAACACTCCATCCCACCTATTCCATTTCTATAAATTTATCTTATGATTGTGTTCACAGAAGTGTGAAAGGACACATATGTAGGAACATTCATTTTGACATTATTATGATAGCATATAATTGGAAGCAACCTGACTGTCCCTCAACAGAAAACTGGTTACGTGAAGAAAAACTATATAGCCGTAAAGAAGGAGGAAGCTTTCTATGCCCAGATAAGGAATTACTGTTAAGAGAAAGAGCAGAATTGTATACCAAATGGTATGTGTGTAAAAGGGGAGGAGGTCTACATTTGCATATGCGTAAAACCTTTTCGGAGAGAAGAATGCCAATACACTAATGCAAATGGTTCCTATTGGGTAGGAAGAGTTTGGGCATGATGGGAAGAAAATTGTCCACATTTGTTAATTTTTAAAAAATATTTTATTTATTTATTTGAGAGAGAGGAGCAGAGGGAGAGGGACAAGCAGACTCTGAGCTGAGCATGGAGGCCGACACGAGGCCTGATCCCATGTCCCTGAGATAATGACCTGAGCTGAAATGAAGAGTCAGACGCTTAACCGACTGAGCCACCCAGACGCCCCACCACATTTGTTAATTTTGACCCGTGTGAATGTATTATTTATCCAAAAAAATTAAATGAATTAAAATAATACAACAGTTGTTATGATAGAAATATTCATCTACATACAGCCTAAAATAATCTTGTGAGTCATTGATGGTACGTGTCCTTACTTGGTGAAACACTGCTCTGACGGGTTCAACTCTGCACCCAAGTGCTCATGTGTGTATGTGTGCCCTGTCAAGCAGGTGAAAGTCCTAGATGAGGTAGGCCAACCCTAGTGCTAAGAAGGAAGTGGAAGAGAACCCTATCATTAAGAAAGGCTCTTTAGACACATTATCTGCTAATGGAGTCCATGTTGCTGACTGCCCTGAAGCCCAGAAAAGAATCTGAGCCCCCGAGAAAAGGAGCTATGTCCTTTTGTGAGAATGCATGAGCTATGTCTTCTTTGGCAGTTGAGCTGTGACCAGATGAGAAAAAGGACTGAAATAAAGACTCTCCAATGTCCTCTCATCTCAGCCAGGAGTTCTGGGGAAAGAGATGTGAACATCAGCCAGGTCAGGATGGGAGACATGGTTGACAGACAATAGAAGATAGAAGAGAATGTGTGTGCCCATGAAACATTATCAAGAGTAGACCATGTTCTGGGACACAAAACAGGTTTCAAGCGATACCAAAAGACTGAAATTATTCCCTGCATATTCACAGACCACAACGCTTTGAAATTGGAACTCAACCACAAGGAAAATTTTTAAGAAACTCAAACACTTGGAGACGAAGAACCATCCTGCTCAGGAATGACTCAATAAACCAGGAAATCAAAAATCAATTTAAACAATTTATGGAGACCAATGAGAATGAAAACACAATGGTCCAAAACCTATGGGATACTGCAAAGGCAGTCCTAAGGGGGAAATACATAGCCATCCAAGCCTCACTCAAAAGAATAGAAAAATCTAAAATGCAGTTTCTATATTCTCACCTCAAGAAACTGGAACAGCAACAGAGGGACAGGCCTAACCCACTGACAAGGAAGGAGTTGACCAAGATTAGAGCAGAAATCAATGAATTAGAGACCAGGACCACAGTAGAGCAGATCAACAGGACTAGAAGCTGGTTCTTTGAGAGAATCCAT
>NW_023179317.1:7880-9008 GCF_002007445.2 Ailuropoda melanoleuca
TTTGATGAAGGTCTGAGAACTCTATCCTCCCAGTGGGTCATTGGTTTCAGCCCTCTGTTCCCCAAACTTCTCTAAGATAAAGTGGGAACCCGGGGGGGACCCCCTGTACTCCTCACTTACATACACTTTCTGGGGGAGGACTTTTGCTGGTTTGAGGAGTCATTACTTCTCTTCTTTCTACATCCTTTGACTCATGTCCTCCATCTAAGTTTTGCATCCAGAGGAGAGGAAGTGCATGTGGAAAATATCTGGAAACCATTTGGCTCAGATCTCAATTCCTGGCAACCCCTTGAGAAGACCTGTGTCCCTGCCACCTGACGCTGACCCCTTCTCAGGGACCCCAGCCAATTCTTTGGCTTATTTGGTGAGCTTGATGGAAATGATTTGAAGGGTAGCCTCATTTAGCTGCTCAGTTTTGCTCAGGAAGAAGGCTGCTCGAGTTTATGCAGAAAGGAGAAGAAAAGCATTTCATCAGTGGAAAGGTGTTACTACAGACTGACCAAGATTTCAGAAAGACTACTGAGCCTGCATGGGGTTCAAGACCAGAGGGAAGAAACAGAGGTGAAGGGCTGAGAGCTGCAGTCCAAGGACACTCTCTCTTCCACTGTGCCACCCCCACCTGTTGGGAACATCATGCCCACTACAGGTGGGGCTCGCCTACTTTCTTTTCAGAGTGCCTCCCCCTTTATTCCCTCACCTCCCACTGTCTCTTCAGGTCCTCACTACCTGACTTCTGCCTCCCCTGTGTACTGCCCAGCTCTGCTGATGCCCTAACCTTGGCCTCCAGCTTCCATCACCCCTTGGCAGCATTCCACACGGCTCACCCCCTTCCTTGAAGAATTCCATCTCCTGACATGTGTGTCAGCATCACCCCTGACTCTTCTCTTGCCTTTCTGAACACTTTCTTACCGACCTTCCTTGGCTCCACCTGCCTTAACTAGGAATTCTCTAAAGTTCAGTCTTGGTTTTCATTTTTTTTTTAAGATTTTCTTTTATTCATTTGTGAGAGAGAGAAAGCACACAGGGAGAGTGAGAGGGAGAAGCAAGAGAGCCCGACGCAGGGCCCAATCCCAGGACCCCGAGATCAGGACCTGAGCTGAAGGCAGATACCCAACCGACTGAGCCACC
>NW_023179318.1:0-3094 GCF_002007445.2 Ailuropoda melanoleuca
AGTGAAGGACAAGGGATGAAACAAGAAGGTGAAGACCGAGAGGCAGAGATCACTGAGGGACACTGTAAAGGTTCCCTACCACCCTGAGATTGCTTTCCAGTTCCAAAAATGGGACTGCATGTGTGGACAAGCCTGATTCATTTAAAAGGACATTACAAGCTGGACACTAGCATATGGGACACGCAATTTCTTCGATGGATGAAAATCTCGCAGAATTCCTGGCTCATTCATCATCCACATTGGTTATTATTTTCCATGGCAGCGATGTTGAGATAGAAGGTATTGACAGCTAAGGTAACTACTCAATGATTTTTAGATATTCTCTAGAAGTTGACTTTGGACCAAATTATTGAAGGCATTCTGACACTTGCCCCCTCACCCCATTGATCCCTCCTCAAAATTCTCTATTGCCTGTGCTACAAATTTGTGTCTTACCCAAAAGGCACTAACCACTAATTGTCTGTGAGAACATGGGGTGTGGTGCGTGGTCAGAGTGACATAACCAAGTCGTATTCTGGGCCTGCGCAGCCTGCCTGGATGATGTCGGCCTCGGTGCTTCCTGAACTCCGTGGAGAGAAGGTGGAGCCCTGGGAGTTCTGCGAGAGGTGTGCACAGTGGCTTCATGTTTTCCCACTAGGACCGGGCCTTCAGGGAGGTCCTCGTTGAGCAGGCGTACTGTCAATACATCTGTCCCTATGATTGTAACAACCAGGGATCAGGTCAGGACTATGGAGATGAAACAGAGAAAATGGGAAAAGAAAAGTTGACAGCGGTAGAATATGAAGAAGGGAGGGGATACAAGAAGAGAAAGAAACTAGACAGAAGAGCCCAGGGCAGAAATGGCTGCCAGCCACTACACCCAGCTCCAGGCCTGGCAACCGTATCTCCCTCATGGGCAGATTCATTTAGACGACTTGAGCGAGTTCTTCTGAGTTCTGGGCCCAGAGGACACAAGAATGAACAAAACAGACATGGCTGCCACTCACTCAGCGTTCACTCTAGAGGGGAAACAGAAATGAAGGCAGTGCAATGAGGTTACTGAGGAGACGTCAGGCCATTAGGGTGAACGCATACCTGCAAAGATATTGAGCCCCCACCCCCACCAGCGCAGCAGAGTCTGTGAGCTGGTTTGCAGCCCACCCGTATTTGTGGCCCAAAGCCAGGGATGGCCCAAACCTTGGGATGAGGGAGGTTTGGAAGAGGCATTTCCCAGGGATTTGCCCCCTCTAAACCTGGGAAATGCCCCATCCAAATCTTCTTCACCCCAAACCTTGGCCCTGGCTTTGGGCCATACCCCAAAAGCCCAACGTTGGGCTCCTGCCCTAATTCACCTCCGCTTCTCCCTTGGTCTCTCACTGCCCTAACCATCTCTCAGGATATGGGCATTTTAATCCTGTCCCTGCCTCTCTGTCCATGCAGAATCTTTGGGAATGGCAAGGGCAAGAGAAGAAGCCAATGGCTGCCATTTGCCATGAGTTTGGAAAAGAATATGTCCTCCACTCTTGCTG
Organism: Ailuropoda melanoleuca; assembly: GCF_002007445.2. Taxonomy (NCBI): domain Eukaryota; kingdom Metazoa; phylum Chordata; class Mammalia; order Carnivora; family Ursidae; genus Ailuropoda; species Ailuropoda melanoleuca. The sequence continues at coordinate 1,509 of NW_023179318.1, forward strand.
ATAGGAAGAAGGAGGTACGTCCAACAGAACTTTACATGGAGAGATAGAGGGACATCTGGCCAAAGATAGCAGAGGCCCAGCATCCCCTCTCCCCTACTTGTCTCTTAACGGCCCTGTGCTCCTTTGCGGTCCTAGGAGGGCTGACCCTCTGAATATTCTACAAGGAGGAAAATTCAATACAGAAGCAAATGGTAGCTCATGAGTCTTTAGCTACCAGGTAAGCATCTGGCTTTAAGTCTACTCAGAGAACCCCAAAATGTCTGCGGCTGGGGGGCAGGGGAGGGTACCTCGGCAGCCTCTGGAGTGGTCAGCTATCAGAGTTCTGGAATGGACTGTGAGATAACCCACATGTTTTTTCTATTCTTCACCTACTTTTATGAAACAGTTTCGTTCCAATGTCTGCCCTATATCCTCCCTGCTGTGATTTCCTTCTACAATTAAAAGCAAAGAACTGGAGTCAGCAAAATGTCACAGATTCTAGACACTCCACAGCCCACAGAAGTCAAGTGCCTGAAGGCATTAACTGTTTACATTGGAAGGCCGAGGATGTGGCATCTCGAGTAGCGCTGGAGAGGGACAGCAGGAGAGCCAGGGTGGGGACAGTTCCCCCAGAGACCCTGGCACCCCATGGAAGCTGTGGGATGCAGGCCAGTGCGTACGGCTCCCATAGCTTGTCGCTCCATGGACGGGCCCTGTGAATGCACTTCTCGGTGAAAGTGATGGGCTCCCCCATGGGAGCTCCGTGAGCCACCACCGCCCCAGCCCCAGAGCCCCTCTGAGTAGCCCAGCACCCCCTTGCTTCTCTGACTCGCCTCCTCTTCTCCCGCCCCGGGCTCTCGCATGCATGTTGATCCCTCTTTTTAATTTTCTGGTTGGCTTGGCAAATGGCGGATGTCCTCTCCCAGAGCTCTGGGCCTATGCACAGCTTCTATCTGCGTGTGGCTCCAAGGCCCCTTCTCTCAGCCTTCCCCCACTCATACAACTCCAGAGCCCAACTTCTTCATCCAGTGAGCCTCCATGACACTCGGAGACTGAGCGACCCCTTCTTCCCCTGCCCTCTCCATCCCAGGGCTCTCTCCCTTCCTCACCCTCGCCCCCAGACTCAGCAATAGGGCCTGCTCCACAAGCCAAAAGGGGTGGGAGAGGGAGCAGGGAGGGAGGCTGGGAACGCAAAGCCCCGGCCCCCTCCACATCCGCTGCTTCGATCGCAGCCCACCCCCAGCTGACAAGAGCCCTTGTTGGAGCCGGTGGCTCTGGCACCAGCCCCGCCCCTTGGAGCAATGACAGCCATGTGCTACATTTGCCCAATTCTGCAGCTGGGCTAATTACTGTGGTTCCCGAGCTTGGGGTCCAGCCCCAAACCAAACAAATTAGGACAAAAACCACAGGCTTCTTCATTCTTCTCATTCCCAGCCAGCAATTGCTGAAGGACCCCTATAATTGATAACAATGAAATAAAAACCCACCACCTGTCCTTAATCCTGAGGACTTGGGAGCCCAGCCAACAGCTCAGCCCATCCCCCCACAGCCACAGCCATGCGGAGTTTAGCAATGCCGTGTTCCGAGTGGCGTCACCCCAGGAGCAG
>NW_023179319.1:0-9471 GCF_002007445.2 Ailuropoda melanoleuca
AGAAAGTACTTTCATATGTTAAAGAAGACTCACAGGATACCAGAGGCCTTGCCATTGTCAAGTGAAGGTTGTTTTTCCCTCTAGGAAGGCATTAGCATTAAGACAGTTGGGAGCTTCTGGGAAGAATATCACATGTGCCCCATCCAGGACTGGGGGTGGGGGAAAGTTATAGGGTGTCAGTTTATGCTTTGTCCTCTGCTTGCCTTCTGTTCCCTCATCAAGTACCACAGGTTTTGCCTATTTCATTGAATTAAACTGATAAATTCTTTGTATTAATAAATATTTTTCACTGGCTGTGTGGCAATCTAATGGACAGGAACTTGCAAATCAAATATCTCCATATAGAAAGTGTTCACTCAAACTGGTTCATTCCAATAATAACAAACAAATAAAAGCACAACATTCAAAAATCTCATCCAATGTAGATTATTTTAGGGCAAATGTTTTCTTTCTCTTTTGTGAAATAGAAGAGTTCATGAAGCCTGGTGTAGTGGGTTGGGTGGAGAGCCACGAAGGGGCAGAGACTGAGGGTTCCCAGGAAAGAAATGAGATTCAAGCTACAGGGGCTAATGAGTAGATTACGGGGAGGTGAAGCTCTAGGAGATATAAGAGAGGCATGGAACCTGCCTGCTTACAGGAATTTAGTGGATAGATCAGAGAGAAACAGGGGGTTTGTTCCTGCCCTGTGACACCATGTGGAGCAAACAAAGCGGTGGGAAGAAGTGTTGTTGATGAGGGAACAGAAGGCAAGCTGAGGACAAAGCAGAAACTGACACCCCGCAACCCCCCCCCACCATGGGATGTATATGACATCCCTCAGGCACTCCTGGCTGCCCTAAAGGACAAAGAAATAGTTAACCTATAGAGACCACAATCCTGCAAGACTTAAGTCTCCCTCAGTTTACAAATGTCTTAGCAGTTTACAAGAAGAGAAGCATTTCTACCAATAACCTGGCTTCCGGAAGGGAATGTAGATACAATTAAATGCCCTTATAATCTGCAGCCTCCAGGAAGTGCCCAACCATCTTAATGTTAACGCCTTGCTAGAGGGAAAAACAACCTTAACTTGACAATGGCAAGGCCTCCAGTATCCTGTGAATCTTCCTTAACATATGAAAGTACTTTCTCAACTTCTCTTTTTCCTTACCTCCCCCAACCCCCTAGTATATAATCAGCCACCTCTCCCAACCCAGGGCAGCAGCTCTTTCTGCCCGGGGGGTCCTGTCCCCATGCTTTAATAAACCACCAATTTGGCACCAAAGATGCCTCAAGAATTCTTTCTTGGTGGTCGGTTCCGGACCCCACCCCACTGAACCTCAGCTATATTTCCCAACCTCATCATTGTGAAGGTAGTTACCTCCATATAAATGCTGTCTCAACTGTATCCACAAATAATAATTTTGTTTTCTCTCATTGCTAATTAGAAGCAATGATCTAGTGGCCCATTTAAAAAAAAATCAGAAGTTGCTTAAATATACACTTATTCCGCCAGCAATTTTCAAATAATGAATAGATTTGAATTATTATATTTATATGATCTAAAATGTACAATCCTATGAATTGTGATTAATTCATCTAAGTGCCAAAATTCCCTGGAATATGATTTTTTTTAAAAGATTTTATTTATTTATTTGACTGAGAGAGAGTCAGTGAGAGAGGGAACACAAGCAGGGGGAGTGGGAGAGGGAGAAGCAGGCTTCCCGCCAAGCAGGGAGCCTGNTAAAAGATTTTATTTATTTATTTGACTGAGAGAGAGGCAGTGAGAGAGGGAACACAAGCAGGGGGAGTGGGAGAGGGAGAAGCACACTTCCTGCCAAGCAGGGAGCCTGATGCAGGGCTCCAGAATGCTGGGATCACGACCTGAGCCAAAGGCAGACGCTTAATGACTGAGCCACCCAGGCACCCCTGGAATATGATTTTTTTATAAAATTATTTTTGCAGCAAGGCATGGATCATNAGGGCTCCAGAATGCTGGGATCATGACCTGAGCCAAAGGCAGACGCTTAACGACTGAGCCACCCAGGCACCCCTGGAATATGATTTTTTTATAAAATTATTTTTGCAGCAAGGCATGGATCATTATTATTAAAAGTAATAGTTTTCTTCCATTTATCCTGCCTCCTTACTCTCCTAAAGTTTGAAAGATTGAGATCTCAGCCTACCTGAAACCAAGGCCAATGGCAAGACAATGCATGACAGTTTGTGATCCAGTGAGGATATCGGTGTGTTTGTCAGAGAGAGAGAGAGAGAGAAAGAGGGAGAGAAACAAATTCTATATGTATGTGGCTACATAAGGACTTAGAATGGCCAGATATTTGAAAATATATAAACAAATTTGGAACACTTGTATGCTTTGATTCAAGACATACTATAAGGTTTGAGATAGGGTGATATTGACATAAGAATAGACAATACAACAAAATAGAAAATCTGGAAATAGACCCGCAAATACATATGCAATTGTTTTATTTTTTAATTGTGCTAAGAACTCTTAACACATTTTTAAGTGTATAATACAGTGTCATTAACTATGGGACACTATCGTACAGCAGAACTCTCAAACTTATTTATCTTGCATAACTAAAATTTTATACCTACTAAATAGCAGTCTCCATTTTTCCCTCCTCCTAGCCTCTGGAGACCATCATTCCACTTTGCTTTTCTGGTTTTGACTATTTTAGATGCCTCACATAAGTGCAATCACTCAGTATTTCTGTGTCTGGCTTATTTCACTTAGCATAATTACCTCAAGTCTCATCCTTGTTGTTACATATTGCAGAATTCGGTTTTTTTTTTTTTGAGGATAAATAATATCTCATTGTATGTATATACCACATTTTCTTTATCTATTTATGTGTCCATAGACATTTAAATTGTTTCCATTTCTTAGCTATTGTGAATAATACTGCAATGAGCATGGGAGTGAAAATATCAGTTTGAGATCCCAATTTCAATTCTTTTGGTTAAATATCTGGAAATGAGATTGCAGTTTTATATGGTACTTAATTTTTAGTTTTTTGAAGAAGTTCCACATGATTTTCCACAGTGGATGCATCATTTTATATCCCCACCAACAGTATATAAGCATTCCAATTTCTTCACATTCTCATCCACATTTGATGTATTTTGGGGTTTTTTGTTTTGTTTTAAATAATAGCTATCCTAACAAGTGTGAGATGTTATCTCATTATGGTTTTGATTTGCATTCCCCTTGGAATTCCCCTTGGGGTTCAAACTCACTAAACTGAGATTAAAACCTGAGCTGAAATCAGAAGTCAGAAGCTCAATTGACTAAGCTACCCAGACACCCTTTGATTTCCTTTCCCTTAATCATTAGTAATGTTGAGCATCTTTCCATATACCGGTCAAGTCCTATGCTTATTTTTTTAAGTTTCATGGGCTTTTTTTTTTTTTTTTTTTTGCTTTTGGGGGGGAGTTTCNGTAGTTTCTAAAAAATTTGGATATTAATTTCTTATCAGAAGAGACACCAAAGACTTTAACCATAAAACAGGAAACATATATGCATTAATTTTATTAAATGTATTAGCTTATCAAAAGATTATTAAAACTGAATAAGCAAATAACAATTGGGGAATATTACATAAGTAGGTAGATATAGATACAGATATAGATCTGTAGATATAAAAAAAGGAGAGTCATTCTTGTATACAATTCAACGATTAATACATTAAAAAGTTAAATGAACAACAACAACAAAAACTTAAGTGAAAATGGGCACAAAATTCAGACAGGCTTTTCACAAAAGAAAACACATGAATACTAATAAGCACATGAAATCATGTTCAGCATTATTATTTATCAGGGTAATGCAAATTAAAACCATTCCCAACCCACTAAAATCACTAAAATAAATTTTTTGAAAGTTCTGACAATATCATATATTGTTATGGATGTGAAGTTACTAGAACTTCCATATATAGCTGAGGGAATTAAAATGAAATATTTACTTTGGCAAACTTTGACAGATTGTTTTCAAAGATTTTATTTATTCATTTGACAGAGAGAGAGAGCAAGCGCAAGCAGGGGGAGCAGCAAAGGCAGAGGGAGGAGTAGCCTCTCCTCTGAGCAGGAAGCCCAATGCAGGGCTCCCTCCCAGGACCCTGGGATCATGACCTGAGCCGAAGGCAGACACTTAACTGACTGAGCCACCCAGGTGCCCCTGACAGATTTTTTTTTTAAATAAAGGACACATCTGACCAATTTCACTCTTAGCTATTTAAAGAAAGTTTAAAAGATGGGTTGATGAATGGATTGTGCAAGAATACTTACATCAACCTTATTCATAATGGCTGAAAACTGAAAACAACTCAAATATTCATCAACTGAAGAATGAATAACCAAACCTTGGAACAATCATATAATGGAATATTACTTAGAAATAAAAAAAATCCCTTAATGATAAGTGAAATAACATGGCTGAATCTCAGAAACATTTCTGAGTGAAATAAGCCAGACACAAAAGAGCACATGCTGTGTGATTTAAGTATATGAAATTGAAGAACAGTCAAATCTAATCTATGGTGATGAAACTCAGAGTATAGGTTTCTTGTTGGGAAGAGACAAGTTATATTTAAGAGCGCAAACAAACTTTGTGGGTGATGGAAATATTCTGTATCATGTTTTTGCAGTAGTTTTTGGAGTATATATAATCAGCAAAATTGATCTAACTTAAACAGTTAGGATAAATTAATGACCTCAATAAATAGTGTGGTGTTAAATAAAAAACACTATCTAATGTTGCTGTTCAGTTTTTTCTGACCAAGATGAAATGGCAACTTGAATAATTATCAGTGGCACAGGTACACTGTTTCACTTTATGGTGCTGCCTGAGATATTGTTTGCTGACAGGTAATGGACATGATCTAAATCACTCTCTCAAGCTCTTCAGACACAATCAGCAATCATCTCACAAAATAATGAATCTGCCATACCGGAGAATCCCAGAAGGTCTCAATAGAATCAACCTCTTAAATTTTATTTCTAACCTTACCCTTTCATACCCTTGAAGTATTTCAAATTCTAGCAGCTTTTCTCATTAGCCTCCATCACAGAGCTGTAGCATGAAATAAAAATATGAGTACCATCACCAGCTCTGTAATACAGCCAAAGATACAAAGTTAAATAGTGAAAGAACAAGAGAGAAGAGGAGGATGAGAGGATTCAACAGGGGGGCGGAAATAAAGGAAGTGAACAAGTAGGAAGAAGGAGGGGGAAATGGTAGAGAAAAATAGAAAAGTTAATTATTTACTTCTGCTGAAAAAAAGAAAATCTCAGTGGAAATTTGTATTTTCAAACGGGGTTTCTATACCAGGCAGTGCCATGAATTGGGTAATAAAAGATGTTTCAGTATTCCTAAGCACGTTGGACAGCTCCCTTACTCTACAAACAACAGACCTTTGTTTTACAATAAAGCAACTCTTGTCAGGATTAGCACCTTTTTTTTTTTTTAATCTGATATACACACTTTGTGTATATTTAATGATACTGGAATTTGTAATATATAATTTTTCCTCATGAAAACTTTGTTAGAGCATTAGGGACCATCTATTTCTTGCTACCTCCTTAGAACTTCATTTCTTGTAGATATATTTATTAAGAATGAAGAAACTCTCCCTTTTTTTGCCTATTTTAGTTTTCAATTTATTTGTGAAATATATTTCATAGAGGATTAGTTTATCCAAAACATTTTTGCTACTGACTTTTTTCAAAACTTTTAATGATACAAAATAATCTTTAAAAAAGGTAATAATCCATGACATAGCACTGTTTGAAGCTCCCTCCTCCCCATTTCTAAGTACCTGGGAAAATGGATTGATGGCCATTGCCTGTACCTGGGCCACCCTATAGTGCTCCATTTATATTCCAGACCCTACCCCCAATTGTAGCACTTCTGGAAGACCCTGGCAAAACTGGTCTTAGCTAAGAAATAGCCTTCCATTTATACAGTTTTTTCATGGATTCAGGCACCATCAAGCCCAGCTCTTGAAAGTCTCAGAAGAGGAAACAAACAGACAGGCCATGGAAGGATTTGGAGAAAAAATGAGAGAGTACAATTTCAGAGAAGGTTGCCTTCTCAGTTCCCAACAACTATGATTTCAAGAGGATCCAATGAGGAATAAGTGGTTTAAAACAAATGGTTCCTATCCTCAAGGAATCCTTTCCCTCATAGTCATCAGCAAGGAGATGATCTGGAGTATACCAACTACATGGACAGTGAATACAAAAAGCTATAATTGTAGATCTAGCCTCTTTCCTTAATTTCTTGCTGTAAGGAAATAACTAAAAGAGAGAAATAGCCTCAGGACCTTCATTAGCTCCCTCAAGCAAATTCTTACATCTAGACTACTCAATTCCCCATATTTATCCTCTGCCCACTTCTTCTAAGATATTGAGGTCCTCATCAGAATTTTCTTTCTTAATGGGTGTACAATACAAGTTGATCCTGTTCTTAAAGAGAAGAACTACTGGGAGGAAGGGCTTTGGGAAATCAGTCCTTAGACGCTCATTTGCAATATTTGGGAGTGGTTCTCAAGGTGGCTAAGACGACCTAAGATAGAAAAATTGGTCAATATCAATATCATGTTGACAGTAACCAAAATAGGACCATCTTTCCAAAGCAACTGAATGATTCTCTGGATGTAATGCCATGAATCCAGAGTTCTCAGTTTCACAAATGTCACCTTCTCACTAAGGATGAGCATCATTCTGGGCACAATAAATTTGGAAAGAAAATCAAGGGAATCTGACTAGAGAAGCTTCTGTTTCTCCTTCCCTCAGCACCCTCACCCTTCACAGCTGGGCCCTATGATTTGGGAAGCTCACCATCCCAGAAGCACTCTAACCACTTCCACCATTTTTTATGGTTCATCTCTTTTCAAAAAAATGACTTTTAACCAAAGAGTCTTGCCTGGGACTTCTGGATTCAGACATTAATCACCAAAATTCAGGTAAAATAATAATTCCCTCATAAGAAATATTGGCATTCTCATAAACTCATTCCCTAATTCAGTCTGCCTTTCCCAGGAAGGAGCAGAGGATCACTTGGTCTCATGTGTTTTATCATGTCAGTTTGAAGCTGAACTTGATCGGCTGGTAAGAGACATACAAGGAGCAGGGAAAGGAGTATCAAACTAATTACTATCTTAAGAATTGTGGCTAGAGGATGAGAGAGAATCACAGAATGGAGAGGTTAAAAATAGGTTTGGAAACTTTTTATGACTATAATGTATGAGATATAGGCTGCTAAAAAAATGTGCATGAAAAAATAGTTTTAGGATAGTTGAATATCCCTACTTGAATTGTTGTAATAATTTGAGGGTGGGAGAAATTTGGTTGCATAAACAGTTTTCATTCTAAGATAATTTCTCATTCTGTCCACTTAATAGTGGCTATTATGAGGCTCAAATGAGATAATGTGCATTTTGAAAGTAATCTTAAGCTATAAAACACTTTATAAATATTGGTAATGGTTCTTTATGACATTATTAGTATTAATCCAGTCAAAAACTCACATGGAACTTCCCAAATTATTTTCAAGTACATCACAAAACTATGTGGGTTAGAAGATGTTAGGCTTAATTGTTTCAATTTTACTCCAAGGCATAGAGGGAAAATATTTGCAAATTTATGACAAAATTGGGACTAGTATCCAGGTCAATTGTCTCCTGAGATAGTATAGTTTCTTTTATACCACATTATTCCTATGCAGAGAAATCAGATCAGAATACTATAGCAGCCTAGCGCAAAGGCATAGTTTTATTCAAGGGATCTGACCATACAGAACAAAAGATATATCTGTAGAAAACAGGCTAGCCATCTCACCATAAGAAGGGCTTGTGGAAGAAAGAATATGACATTCATAGAAGGCTCAGGTTTGTGTTCTCACTCTACCACTACGACACACGTTATATTTTGGCTAACCCAAAAGATACAACCAACACTATTTTCTCTTATTATTCCACTGTACAGACTAGAAAACTCAATATTGATTTTCCCACCAAGATGACCATTAAGTGTGGCTATGTGATACAGTTCATATTAATAAAATATATGTTAGTTTTGGAGCTTCTGGTATTTTTCTCTTTTCTAACAAAAGAAATAATTAACACTGCTGCTATCATTCCCTTTTTTGCCTACCTTGATTCCAGATATAAGATCTGAAGCTACAGTGCCCATTGTGACAATGAAACCTCAAGCATGAAAAAAAATCCAAAAGAATAACAGGAATATCAGTCTTGATACTACCTAAGTGCTTGATTATTGGCAACATTTTCTTACCCCGGACTTTTTATATTTGGGGAAAAATTAAATCTCATTTGTTTTAAACCATTTTAGGAAAGTGGAAAAGTGGATTTTCTTTGGTTTTATGCAGGTGAATGTGCTCTTTACTTGTAGATTATCTTATTAACTTGCAACTGAGTATACTATTTACCTCCATGAGCTGGTAAAATAACTTATCGCCACCTAACACATAGGGCGTTGAAAACATTAACTGAGAAAGCACATAGAGAGGAATACCAGAGGATGACACACAGAAGCGATTGAATATACTTCTCCATCTTCCTTCACTACTGTCTCTTTCTCCATCTCAATTACCATCACTTCCATCAGTTTCCTCTTCACCCTCCTCTTGCTCCTCCTTCTCCTATGAATCTTTTTGACTATTCTCAATGCAAAATTGGGACCATTTGCTTCCTTGGACAGATCCCAATCAAGTATTCGAGCCTATGCTATGTGGAAGATGGTCAAGAAGCAGACTTTCTAAGTCTAGAAGAAAAATAATAAATTAAATAACATATAAATGTAGAAACACCCATGAAACTTCTTAGAGCCCCCATATTAGTTTGCTAGGGCTTCTGTAACAAAGTACCATAAACTAAATGGCTAAAAACAGTACAAGTTTATTGTTTCACAGTTGTGGAGGTTAGGAGTCTGAAATCAAGGTGTTAGCAGAACTGTGATCCCTCTGAAGGTACTAGGTAATGAACTGCTCCATATCCCTCTCCTAGCTTCTCTGGTAGCCCCAGGTGATCTTTGACTTGTAGATGCAACACCCAATTCCTCCATCTTCACGTGGAGTTTACTCTCTTCCTTCACATTGTCTTCCCTCTGTACATTTCTGTGTCCAAATATACCTGATTTACAAGAACACAGTTCATATTAGGTTAAAGCTCACCCTAATGATTTCATCTTAACTTGGTTAAGACTGAAATGACTCTATTTCCAAACAAAGTCATGTTAAGAGGGGTTGGAGTTTATAACATAATTGTATTTTATTTTGGAGGACATAATTTAACCCATAACACCTCTTACAAATATTTTAGCCCTTGCTTAATTACTTCCTCATTATACCTCAGTCAAGAAGAAAATTGCTTTCAGCTAGGTGTCACAGTTTTGTCTTATTCCCAGTTATACCTGTGTTTTCTCTTTAAGATGAGTGTGATTATAATT
>NW_023179320.1:0-205 GCF_002007445.2 Ailuropoda melanoleuca
TACATGTGCAAAGGACAACCAACATTCACTTACCCTCTTCTTGCACCCCCTGATCCCTATGTCAAAACCCTTCCTGAAGTCTGCTCAGTTTCCTCCTCTGAGGACAGTAAGAACAAAAGCCATTTCCCATTTCTCAGAGCTATCTGGCAGAACAGTAGTATCTGGCACTCTCATAGCTCACATGACTTAACTGTCAGTTTTCTCT
>NW_023179320.1:226-663 GCF_002007445.2 Ailuropoda melanoleuca
TCTACACTAAGGGCCTTATTATCTATATCCACCCATAAATATGCAAAGGACCTAAAGGCCAACTAAAGCCAACCTCTTGTCTTTACTAAAAATTAATTCCCCACAAATTATTCATGTGAGTTAGTTGAGCAATGTCTGTTTCAACACTTTCAGTGACCTTCTACCTCTCCTCAAACCATCCCATGATTCTTTGGTTTAAAAGTTTCCTTATGTTGAAGCAAAATCTCTCCCCTTACGGTTAGTTTCCATCCATACACTCTAAGTCCACATTCTAGAGAAATACGAAAGTTGAACTACTCTATATGATGGCCCATCCAGTGTTTGAAGACCCTTGAGTTTCTCTTTTTCATGTTACACACTTCCAGGTCAGAAAGCATGGTTTTAAATCTTTTCCTCTCATGGACCTTCTCTGGACCATGCATGGGCTTGCCAACATG
>NW_023179321.1:0-1824 GCF_002007445.2 Ailuropoda melanoleuca
TGAATACAAGCCATGGGAGGACTACAGAGTTTAGAATGGTATGTATCCTTCTCAAAGTGTAAGCAGTTAGGAAAGAAAAGGAGGGAAAGGGAAATTCAATCCAGTGAAAGACAAAAATAAATTGATGAGGACAGTGTCCATCAGGAAAGAGTCAGATCATGCCTATGCCCAAGGCAGCATTCCAGTCACTAGAGTTTTGCCGCGTGCTGGCATCGTTCTAATGCTGCTGGAGAGTGGATGGGCAGCACTGACCCAAGAGAGCCTCTCTTTGGACTAACCAGTTTCAATTAAGACTATAACAAAAGCTAATTATCATTTTAAACCTGACTCTGTCTCACTCTTCCTCCTGCTCTAAAAGGATTGCTTAATGGTCCCAGTGCAAGGCTCTGAAACACTGGAGGCTTCCTATTATTTCTTTGCCTCCAGCAGGGACCAAGAACTACCAGAGTGTAGGTTTCAAGGGAGAATAGGAGTAGCAATACTCTTTCTCTTTCACAGAAACAAAGACTTAGCATCGGGAGAACATTCAATTTTGATTTTGATATAGTTGGGCCTTCCACTGCATCAAAGAGTTTCCCTACATGCCATCTCTGACCAGGATTACCTGGCTTTGTTTGAACACAACTGGTGACAGGGAGCTTGTTACCTCCGGGTCCTTTGTTGGGCAGCTCTCATAGCCAGAATGTCTCTCCCAGTGTTGAGCTGACATCTGCCTCTTGCTAATTTCCATGCTCTGGTCTCAGTTCTGCCTTGTCCTCAAGGTGGCTGGGCTTTCACAATCCAAGATTGTCTGATCCTAGCAGTCCCTGAGCTTGAGACACAGGACAGCTGGTCCATTTCTTCACTGGGCTCTCCCCGACAGGATCTGCTGCTGGGAGTGCCATCCGCATGTTGGGGTACCAGGTTCTGGGGCTTTCCCTTCTATCACCCGGCTTTTTCTGGCTAAGCAGGGAGACAGACAGCCACACACTTCATTTATTCTGCTTGATTACATACATGACTGGGAAGCAGGTACTAGTGTCTCCATTTTCGAATAAGAATGCTGAGGCTCAGAAAGAGTACCTGGCTTACCCAAGGTCACACTGCTGAACAGGGCAAAAGCCAATGTGCAAGGCAGATCTGTTGACTCCAAAGCATGCTTTCCTATGTCACCCCAAACAAAAATTTGGAATACATGCCTTACTAAGTTAGAATGTACTTGTGAGTATATTACAAACAGCTATTTGAAATTGGGAGTATCCAGAAAAATCCTGAATACGTTGTAGTTAAAATGGACTAAGGGGGTCATTAGCACCAAAGCTATTCCCAAGATAATCCCGATACTTTGCTTAGCCATCCTAACAATTCCCTGCTGCTGGTTAAAACAAACAAATAAACAAACGCACACATACTAGCAGAGCCTTGGTATGGTCATGCTCATGTTCCTATGCTTGGCCTGCCCTGGTGGGGCCAGCTCCACCTCCATTGTCTCTCTGCTCCTTATACACACATGCCTTTTCATTCTTTTTCTATTCAGTCTCCTCCCATATTCACAAGGGCAAAAACAAAGCAGAAACATGAATGCCTCTTGGGGGTGAGGGGCAGCACCCCTCAGGATCACCAGTAGGTTGCTGGCTGGTGCTTCAGAGCTGCCAGGCCGATCTATGGTGACAGGCAGAGCCCATTTCTCAGTGGGGGTACCAGGAGACTCAAATCCTGGCATAAACCCACAGAGCAGGGCGCAAGGGACCCGGGCGCATTTGTCTGCAAGGATGGGTCTACTTTTCCTTTCAGATCTCCAAAATCCCAAAGAAAGGAATATTCAGAGCTAAGTACCCACCTTGC
>NW_023179322.1:0-5199 GCF_002007445.2 Ailuropoda melanoleuca
TTTTAAATTCAATCCTCACATTAATGTTGTTACAAGAATTTTAGAGGGATTATTGTGCTCATTTTGCTGAAAGAAGAGTCTGAGGTTCCAAAAGTTTGTGCACCCTGCCTCAGGGTACGATGATAGGATACACAACTAGAATTCCATCTGCCAACGGTTTGGGTCCAGTGTCCCTAATACGTTTAATCAAATATGTTATAGAGTATATAGAATCCACTTCACAATTTAGCACTTTAAAATTGTCACATTTATTTTAGAAATAGAATGCCTTCCATTGCCCACATGTTCATGTGTATTAAAAGTAAAACTAATTGGATATCAAAAAATGATAAAAAACCATCCTTGCCCTCTATAAAACCATTCTAGTAGGAAGGTGGGAAACTAAGACAAGTGTTTAAAATATAATATAAAGATAATCAGTGCTGGCAAGGGTATATGATACCAAGGACTTTAATGAAGTCTCATGGGGGAGTTTCAACTGCTACACCCTTTCCGGTAGGCAATGTATATTAAAATGTTAAATTAATTAACTGAATTTGTTAATTAATTTCATTAGTTAATTAAGATATTGTATATTAAAATTTGAAATATGTGTATGGATTTATATGGCAATTTCACTTTTCGACATTTGTCCTAGAATGTTCACTGCAGTATTTAAGAATAGTGAATAACTGAATACAACAGAATAAATGAATACAATTGATTAACTAAATTCAATATTCAATGATATAAAATTAAATAAGTTATTGTGTATCAATACTATGGAATACTATGGATCTATTTATAAGAATAAACTAAATCTATATGAATTGAGATGAATAATTATCCATAGTATATTTTTATGTGGGGGAAGAAAAAGCATGTTACTGAACAGCATTTTTGGTAAGACTCCTTGTGTAATAAATGTTTACATAAGTGGTAAAATCAAGAGAGATATATATAGAGAGAGCTTACTTTATATAAATGATGCTTAGCAGGGGGTGGGATAAATGTAAAGGCTTTCCCTTTTTTCCTTATGTAGTTGTATTCAAGAATTTACCAAGTGGATAAGCTGTATAATTGACAGTAACTATCAGGATATCACCACAGTAGAATGAAACATTCATCGTCAGAAATATAGCAAAGTGTGTGTGTAGAGTGTCACTATGAGCAAGAAGCAGAAACTCGTCTCTCCACCTGACTAGTTTTGGCAACCTCCACAGAGAAGTGGCCCTCCAACCAGAGCTAAAAGATTGAGTTAGATTTCCTTAGCAGGTGAAGAGAGGGAAAGCATTCACAATTAGAGGGACAAGTTAAGCAAATCCCTAGAACTTGGTGATGCCAAAATGAATAGATCTAGGTCCTATCTGTCCTCAAGGAGCTCCCAACCTATGTGAGAAAACAATGCACATGTAAGACATTTCATGACTCCAAAAAGGGCAATGCTGGAATTTGAAGGAGAGATGCAGTTTGGACAAGAACTTTTCTGGGTAAGATGATTTAATTCTTTCTACAGGGATTCTCAATTTCCCCCCAGCCCCAACACATCTGAATGATCGGACACATTGCATCATAATGGTGACACAGAGTAGCAATTCATAAGGAAATTGGGAGCTGAGCTAGTCAGTTTCCCTTTGATAACTCTTGGTACAGAAAGGCACTCTGGAGAGGAATGCTTGAGAAACACCAAGAAATCAAGGATGGCTGGAAAAGTTACTTGGTTGTGGAGGTTTAGAGCATCTATGCTACAAGTTTGGCTTTGTTTCTTTCCAAGACTAGATTCCTTATCCAGAGTGGCCATGAATATGCATATCACATCCTCTTTCTGATTCCCTATATGGTCTACCAATTTTATTTTAGTATGCAAATAAACTCTTAACACAAAAGTAATTTTAAAATAGTGTTAAACATCACTTGTCTTTCACCAGTTTAACTTCATATATTTTGTATTGATTATTAAGTCTTTGCTCATAAGCACACGTTTTTAAATAGTAATGATAATACATATATACTCCATTCATTGATTTCTATTATTTAACACTCTAAGTACAAATTTCCCCACATAACTATACAGTTTATAATTGAAATTTTAATGGCCACATTATATTCCACTGCATTGATGTACCACAATTTATTTACACAGTTGTCAGACACTAAAGCTGCAATGAGTAGCATGGCTTATATCTTCATTATATATAAATTTAAGTAAATTTATATAAATTTATATGCATAAAATTCTTTATAATAAATTCCCCAAGGATAAATTATTTAGTTAAATATTATGAATCATATTTTGTCTCTCAAAAAGGCCGAGTATCCTTGATAACTCAGCACACACATCTATGCAGTTTTATCAAAATATAACTAGTACTTGGTGTTATTGCTTTAAATGAAATATTTCCTAAATTTAAAGAACGAAAAACTGAGATTTGCTATGGCATGATTTTTAAGGCTTTCAACTTCAAGTGCTAGTGAATCTTTTATTTTGTGTTAGTGTAGACGTTATGAGAAGCTACTGGATTATGGGTCTCTGTGAGCTTGTGTGCTCGGGCAAGTTGTTTAATCTGTGCTTCTTCTTATCCATAAAATGGGTTAAATAACAGTGTTTAGCTGGTTGGACTGTTGTGGGGATTAAGTGAATTAATACCTGTAAAGCATCTAGAATGGTACCTGGTACACAATAATCACTCAATTTGTGTTGCATGCTGTTATTATAGATAGCGTAATTATCAGTAGGACAAATAATAGTATTAAATTGACAGAAGCAAAGGAGTAGGTCTTCTATTTTTCATTATGAGAATTGATCATTCAAGTCATTTGGGATATAAATATTTTCTCTAATTTATTTACACATATATCTCTTACGTATATACTATTTACTTGTCACTGCTTTCATTATTATTAAGGCCACATGGCCACCTCCTGATGTCTAATTTTGAGGAGGTGCTTCATTTCTCTTTGTCTCCTTTTCTTCGTACACCAAATACAAGAATGGCCATAACTTACAAGACTTTTGTAAGGATTTAAAATAATATACATAATTAAATTGAGAAAACTTAATCCTCTTAGGGGCTAAAATAAGAATTACCTTAGAAAGAAGGCCTTCTTTGTTCAGAAACTGCCATAATAAGCCCACTTGAGGTGGGCTTCAAGGCTTTAAAGAAAGAAAAGAAACCATCCTTTGTAAGATAAGGCCTTTGTTCCTGAAGAGAGAGTAGATTGGAAGGGGGGTGGGGGGGAAGATGGCAAACGCTTTGCAATGACATCCTGTACCCTTCTGGGACCCTCCAATGCTCCCTAAGGAGTCTATACTCAAAACATCTGTGGAGTGGATTCATTCGAGGTAGAAGGACTGCATTTGACATGGGACAGTGTAAAGAGAGCCCCAAGGAAACTCAGGTGCTTAGAAATTAGTAAGGAGCTATGAGGAAAGGGATGACGCAAGATTAATGGCATGTCTCCCATTAATTAAGGTTTTGATCATCCCTAAACCATGGAATTAGGGGGATCTTAAGGTGCAGGGAGGTCCCCCTTACCATCAGAATGATATAAATATACGTGCCTGGTGCATAAGACTTAATTGTTCAATATATTGTACCATAATTTTAGATAACGTTAACATGTTTATTATGTTTTATAATTAACTCTGCATTTTCATATATATCATCTCATTCAATTTTTATAACAATTTCTTTTGGCATATCTGGGGAAATATTTGTCTCAATTTGTCGTTTTCTCTTTTATTTGTTACGGTATTTTTAATTTTTTTCATTGTGCATACATTTTTAAATTGTATGTAACTGAATATGTCAGTCTTTTCCTTTGTGGTTTCTTATATTGCTTTAAACCTTAGAAAGCCATCATTACTCCAAGGAAATGGTAAGTACTCAATTGTATCTTCCGTCTGATGATTGCCTTTTTTTTTTAAAAATTTAACTCTATATGGTGCATTCATGAAAGCATATACGTGCAAGACAGAAGGATTATATTTAGTGAACCNACTCCAAGGAAATGGTAAGTACTCAATTGTATCTTCCATCTGATGATTGCCTTTTTTTTAAAATTTAACTCTATATGGTGCATTCATGAAAGCATATACGTGCAAGACAGAAGGATTATATTTAGTGAACCTTCTATGAAATTTTAAAACAGCTAGGTAATCCACAATGACCTTGTTAGGTCAGTTTTATTGTACCCATTTTACACAAAATAATTTGAATATTTACTGAGCACTCACCTCTTACAAGGCTGTGAGGTCTTTGCAGTTCATCTTCACAACATCCCTATCACAGAGATAAGGTCATTATCCTCATTTCATATATAACAGAACTAAGACAAAGAACAGGTAAGTCACCCCGCTGAGGTCACAGCACTGGCCGGGGCAGGGTGGAGATTTATACCCTGCAAGTCTGATGCTAGAACTACTTGCATAACCACCACCTAGTTCAGAAGTATAGCTCAGAGAGGTTGAGTCAATTGCATAGCTATTAGGTGGGTCTGCCTAATGGTACAGTCCAGGTTCTTTTCACAGCTATACTCTCTGCATAGGTCCTTCTTCCCCTCCGACTGAATAGGCAAGATGGCAATGCCATTAGCACACAGACATCCTGCTAATAGCACTCAACTTTTTGAGCTACGTGTATAAACCAATCTATAAGGCAAGAGTGAGCAATATACTCAGGAAAGCAGGAGCTTCACTGAGTGCAAATATGCTTCTCAGTGCTATTTCCACTGAGGGGTTTATGTGCCTGGTAAAAATTAAATGGCTATGTGATAAATTGACCATGAGATAAAGCAATTTTCAAGGGAATAGTGAGAGGAGGAACAAAAATGATTAAGAAAATGGGACTAACTGGGTGAGACAAGATTAAAGGAGTTAACTGTGTATAGCTGAGCTTGGAGAAGAAAGGAAAACTGAAACACCAACAAACGCCCGTGCACAAAAAGGTTGACAGTAATTCCAAGGGGTAAGAGGGCCCTTGTTTCATGTGATTTAGGCATCACCCCAATTAAAGAACAAATTAATATGAAAAGAAGCAAAATCACCAAGTCAAAATCACAAAGTCACTTCACAGCATTCCCATTACAACCAGGTCACATAAAAAGCAAGAGGAGCCAAGGGCAGTCTGAGGAAAACGGGAGTTCGTTGTGCTCTTTCTTCAAGAGTATGTTCCATTCTGTCAAAGGCAGACCCACTTCCACAAAGCTTTTGCTCTATTT
>NW_023179323.1:0-1080 GCF_002007445.2 Ailuropoda melanoleuca
GGCCTTAGGTTTAACCTTACAGGCCTGGCCATTTAGCCTTTGGATATTTACTGTCCTAATGGCAATGCCACCTTCCGCTCCCAGGGTGTTCTTTGGGAGAAAAACTCAGATTATGGAACTCTTACAGCCACACTCAGGCTAGACTGGGGGATCATCTCCCTAGTGAGCGATGTTTGCATGTAACAAAGCAGAAGTAATCCCTGCTACACCAGTAGGAGAGTTATAATGAGAGAGTGGGGTGTAGCAGAAAGACCATGCAGTCACCAAGTCTGGATCCGAGTCCCAGCTCTGTCACTCTTCATGAATGAACTCCAGCAAGGCAGTGCTCCCAGCCTCAGTGTTCTGGTCTGTAGAGTGGGAATACAAATACCCTGCCTCCTAGAGTTGCTGCAAGACTGAACTGGTGGATATAAATAAGTGCCTGATACATTATGTATCTTCTCTGTTTCCCTTCGTTTCCTGTGTGGGCTAAGGAGAAAGAGATACAGTACTTGAAACTTATCAGTTAAGATTCAATTCCACGGATATTTACTGAACCCGGCTGTGAGCTGGCCACCGCNACCACCGCTGTGCTGGGCACTGGTATATGGACGAGTGATGATCACCAGGGGCCACAGTGTCAATTAGCCACATCAGGCTCATTTTCTTCCTGCCAAGCTTGGTAGCTCATGGGATGGGACAGGCAGGATCTCTGAGCTCTAGCCGTGCATTTGACAAGGCAGAAGGGTGCATGGAGTGGATGCTTGTATTTAAATGGAGTTAAAACTGGTTGAAGAGATCCAGAGGGTACTGGTAGATGGAACAGTATTACCTTAGAGGAGGGGGGGTGACTGTCAGATCCTATCCTTGGCCCTGGTCATTCAGTATTTGTATTCATGACATGGGTGAGAATATGAAGTTGGAAAAAAATAAGAGACTCTTGTTCCACATTGATCTGGACAAGGTAGGATAGGGACCGNAGGACTGAATAGAATAGCTAGGTGCCCAAACTGCATACCCGCCTTTAGCGTTTTGAAGTGATGGAGGTCATAGGGGGTGGGTGCTGGTTTCACGGAGTCTTGTTTGAACAGAAGGACCTCT
>NW_023179324.1:0-1042 GCF_002007445.2 Ailuropoda melanoleuca
ACAAACAAAAAGATTTGTTCTCTTTCATAAAGAAGTATAAAGTCCAGTACTTTGTTCCTCTTTTTTTTTTTTTAAACTTTAACTGGAATCCTTTTTGATTCATCAAGATATCCACTTTCTCTTGCAGAAAATTCCCCCATGGTTTATCCTGCAGTCTCTGCACTTCCTAACTCTATCACATAGAATGTGATTTGCCCAGGACTATAAACCTGACTAGTGCATAACTTTATCACTGTATGTGGCCAATCTGTGGAGGCACATTTTATTTTTTAATGTTCATTACACGCTTTATGTATCCAAACAGAGGTGCAATCTTTTGGTATATGAAAGAACCTAACAAATATGTTTGAAATTTAAGGCTTTGATTGCAGAGAAAGGAAAAGGCATTAAGAAATAAATTCACTTAGGAGTACTATTTCCAGGCATTTCTCTAATTAGCCATTCCTGTGGCTAGCTAGTAGTTTGTGTTCTGTAGGTGACATTCAATATTCGATAAATGCCCTCTGAATGCATAAATGAATAAAAGAATAAAAACAAAAAAGGAAGTGATATGAAATTCATATTATTTGGTGGTTTAACAGCAACTGCTGGTTTTAAATGATTCATCTTATATCTATACTCACTCCCGCTTTCACCTCCACCTGCACCTCCACCACTAATGAAATCTGGCTCTCTTTCAGAGTATCTGCTCAAAGTTTACTGTCTGACACACAGTCATATCCTCTTCCTCTCTTGATCTGTTTTTCAGGATAGACCACCTGCTTGGAACATGTTCCTGGGTTCTGTTCTCCAGACCGCTTGTGGTACTCTTCAGAGAGCTCTTGGAATTGTGCTGCTCCAGGGGGTGAAAATGCTGGCAGTGGTGTTCCAGAAAAAGGAGTCTCCTGGGTGATGGCCAGGAGTGTTTAATTTAGTGCTGAGGTGAGTGGAGACATGCACTGAGTGGAGACAGGAGATGTGAAGGGATTGGAGGGTATGGAGGGCAAGTCAGTGAAGTCCTAAAGCAGAACAAGAGGTTTTATAATTTAACCCAAAGGTGACA
>NW_023179324.1:6602-9332 GCF_002007445.2 Ailuropoda melanoleuca
GGTTCTTTGTTTATTTTCTGCTTAGGTGATCTATTGCTGAGTGTGGAGTGTTGAGGTCCCCTACTATTGACGTATTATTATCTATATGTCTCTTTATTCTGGTTAAGAATTGGCTTGTGTATCTATCTGCTCCCCTGTTGGGGGCATAGATATTTATAATTGTCATATCCACTTGTTGGATACATCCTTTAAGAATAATATAGTGTCCTTCTGTATCTCCAACTGCAGTCTTCAGTTTAAAATGTAATCTATATGATACAAGAATTGCCACCCCAGCTTTCTTTTGAGGTCTATTGGCATGAAAAAATTGTTCTCCATCCCTTCACTTACAATTTGGATGTATCTTTAGGTTCAAAATGAGTCTCTTGTATACAGCAAATGGATGGGTCATGTCTTTTTATCCAATCTGCAACCCTGTGGCATTTTATTGGAGCATTTAGGCCATTCACATTTAGAGTGATTATTGAGAGATATGATTTTAATGATGTCATGTTGCCTGTGAAGTCTTTGTTTCTATAAATTGTAAATTTCTGTTCTGTATCACTCTTGGGGCATTTTTACTTTTATAGAACCCTCCTAAATATTTCATTTAGGGCTGGTTTGGTTGTCACAAATTCCTTCAGTTTCTGCTGATCTTGGAAGTTCCTTATCTATCCATCAATTCTGAAAGACAGCCTTGCTGGGTAAAGGATCCTTGGCTGCATGTTCTTCTCAGGTAGAGCTTTGAAGATACCCTGCCAACACTTCCTAGCCTGCCAGGTCTCTATTGACAGGTCTGACGTTAACTTGATATTTTCCCCTCTGTACATAAGGCTTTTCTTCCCCTTGGCTGCTTTCAGTACTGTTTCTTTGGATCTAATATTTGCGAATTGCACTCTAATGTGACGTGGTGTAGGTCTGTTCTTATTGACCTTGGAAGGGATCCTTTCTGCTTCTTGGACATGAATGCTTGTTTCCTTTACCAGATTAGGGAAGTTCTCAGCTACAATTTGTTCAAATATCTCTTCTAGACCTCTCTCTTTCTCCACGCCATCGGCGATGCTGATGATTCTGACATTGGAACGTTTCATTGAGTCAGTAATCTCCTGTAATCTACATTCTTGAGATTGGATTTTTTTGAGGCAAGTTTCTGGTTTAACTTTCTCTTCTACCATCCCATCCTCCAATTCACTAATTCGTTCTTATGCCTCATTTACCCTGGCTGTAAGAATGTCTAGTTTAGAGTGCATTTGATTCATAGCATTTTTAATTTCTGCCAGCCTCACTCTCATTTCTGCCCTTAGAGATTCTATATTGTCATTAATATTTTCATTAATAGTTTTTTTAAGCCTACACATCATCTTGACCATTGTTACTCTGAACTCCATTTTTGACAATTTGGTTATATCCACATCCATCAGTTCTGTGGCAGAGGCCACAGTCTCATTATCTTTTCTTTGCTGGGGGGATTTCTCCTCATCGTCATTCTGATGAGGAGAGGTTGTGGGGATGCCCAGAGCCCAAATTATTGACCAGGACCCAAGCAGTGTGCACTTGTTTTATAGGGACCTTAGGGATGTGTGCTTCCTGATTTTTCAGCCTGCCTTCTGGGGGAGGGGCCTGCTGTGCTGATATTCAGGCAATCCTGTTTGGGTAGAGTTGCCCCATCCCCTGCGAGGGGGGATGGGGATGGGCACAATGTGAGCCAGTATTTCCAGGCTTTTGTTCTCTGGCAGCTTTCCCTGGCAGTTTGCTGTGCCTCTTCTGAGAGTCAGAGCAGCAGTGGCCGAATCCCAGCCTCTGACTCAGAACAGAGTGTTTGCAGTCTGCTCTCCACTGAGCTCTCTTGGCCACTTTAACTCTGTTTCTGTTGGTGCTGCTAAAACCTGCAGTGTCCCGGGATATGCCCCCACAGGCTGTGTCCCAATCTTCACTTCCAGGGCTGGCTCGTCTCTGTCCTTTGTGCTTCTAACACTGCCAGCCACCCCTGGTTCCTGCGCACACTCCCGAGCTCTGTGTTTCAGTATGGTTCATGTGCGCTCTGGAGAGCTGGATTCCAGAATGGTCGCACACGCCCTCCCTAGCTCCTGGTATCAGTCCAGTTCCAGTGAGTGCTCCGGAGCTCTGGTTTTCAGTCTGGTCATGCACACACTCCTGAGCTCTCAGTTTCAGTCTAGTTCGAGTGTGTGCTCTGGAGTCCCGGTTTTTAGTTTGGTCACGCGCGTGCTCCTGAGCTCCCGATTTTAGTCCGGCTCCAGTGAGCTCTTCGGAGCTCCGGTTTTCAGTCTGGTTGCGCTCATCCGGGCTCACAGTCTCAGTCTGCTATCTCACGGTGCTGGTCCACGAGTCTGGCTGCTTCCCAGAGCAAGTGGCTAGTGCTTCCCAGCGCCCAAGTGTGTCAGCTCCCTTCCCCTTCTGTTTATCTTCCAATATCTGTGTGTGGATTCACAGGTCCCCGTTTCGTACCTCAATATTCTGTGCTGGAGATGTTCATTTGTAGGGATACAGATCTATCTTCCTGTGTCTCAGGCTGATTCTGCTGGTTTCCAGGATGGTTCGGTAGATTTCCAGCTCCTCTTGGGACCAGCTTAGAAAGGGTCTCCTACTTCTCTGCCATCTTTTCTCCTTCTTCCAGTCCAGCCTTTGTTTTAAAGTCCATTTTATCTGAGATAAGTATGGGTACCCTGGCTTTCTTTTCACTTCCAATTGCATGATAAATATTTTCCACCCCTTCATTTTTAATCTGCATTG
>NW_023179325.1:0-503 GCF_002007445.2 Ailuropoda melanoleuca
TTAAGAGCCCTGTGGTCTATGTAATTCATCTTGCTACCGATGATCCCGTGTGAACTCCAGCGAGGCTGTGCCTTCCCCCTGTCTTTTGTTCAGCCTCAGCTTCTCTCCCTCACACATGCCATTAGCCTTGGATCTCTGTGCCAGATCCCAGGCTGTCCACCTTGCCCACCTCCTGAGTTCTTACCGTTTCTCTCTTGGAGAATGTGTCGATCGAGCTGCATGCATTGCCTGATTTTCATACTCTTCATGGACGCACATTTCTCTCCCCACATCTTACTGGCTTTGTAATCATGAGCAAGGCCAGAATGCCAGAGGCCATGAAAATGTCAATGGTGAATCAACGGGTGCTGATTCTGAGGACACCCGGGGTCTCACCTAGTGCACTGGCCATTTTCCTCTGATCAGACATGATCTGGAGTTGATCCCAATTTGCCATGGGCTTTTGCACCCTGGCCATCGACTGTCAATGCCTTCTCAAAGGCTATGATTTTATACTTGAGGAT
>NW_023179325.1:7200-10022 GCF_002007445.2 Ailuropoda melanoleuca
TCCAGACAATTCCACTCCTCTGTCACACCATTTCTCCACCCCTGCTTCCATGTGGAGTACCTCAGGGACCTTAAGTATAGAAAGGGATGGGACGGTCAAGAGCAACTTTAGTCCTCTAATTTAATTTATTCTTAGTCCAGAAACCCAGGAACATAATGATCACAACTTCACCCAGTCAGGGGTTTGCCACACTTCCACTCCTAGGAAATGGTTTCAATTTCTCAAAGTCTGTTTTCATATTCAACATCCATCAATACATCCATCCATCCATCCATCCATCCATCCATCCATCCATCTATCCATCCATCCATCCATCCACCCACACAACCACCCATCCTCCCACCCATCCATCCATCTGTTCATCTATACATCTGTCCATCCATCCATCTGACAAACAAGTTAGGTGCCTTCCTGGTGCCAGGTATCCTTTTCAAGGGACATGAGATATAGTCATACAGTTCACCATTTAATAAATATTTTGTGCTGACTTTGAAAATGCCCTGTATATTTACAATCTTGACCTGTAGGAAAGATAAAACATAAAACATATAAAAAATTTAAAAAGCCAAAACATTTGAAAATTAAAGTTTCAAGAAAGCTCTCTATCTCTTTAAAATTGTATAAAGGACTGAAAATCTGGAGAAATTTGTTGGTATCTCAGAGGCTTTCTCCACACGTGCTATTAGGAACTCAGGTGTGTTAAGGGACAATGAGAGGTAAGACTGCCTCTTGTTCTTTTCAGAGAGTCCCCTTAGGAGTCATGTTCTGCATTATCTTTCCCCTCTGTGATCCATATTTCACTGGTCTAATAATACTGAGTGTAAGGATGTCACTATGTCTGAGACTTACCTTGTTTCCCTGAAGAACAAATCTGGATGGGGTCTTGATTCCATCACTTACCAGTTCTGAGATGGGCACATTATTTAAACTCCCTTTCTCTCAGTTTCATCACCTAAAAAATAAAAGGGATACTATTGCCTGTCACCTATCACATCCCATTATAAATTTTACCTGAAATCCATATATGTAAAGAGCTTTGCACATGCCTGGTGCACTGTAAGTGCTCAACGAACAGTATCAAAGAGGACACTGTTGTTCATCATGGTAATAAAGATAGACTCTGAGACCTTTTGCATTTCCATTCCAGAAATCTCCTTTCTCTTTTATTTTTTTTCTCTTTCTCTTTTTTTTTTTTTCTGAGACTATTAAAGATTGTTCTGATTAGTAAGGGCATTTTGCCCCTCCTTTCTCACCTCCTCCCCACTCCCCGTTCCTCTGTAGGTTCCTGGGCAAGAAAAAAACATGTGTTTCTTATATATGAGTAACTGCAATATCTATTAGAGTCCTCTGAGCACTGAGAGAGCTTAGTCACTGCTGGGGGAGATGCATCTATATTGGGCCATGGCTCATATCTGTAGCCTTCATCAGTGTCAAAAAGAAATCTCAGAGGCAGATATGAGATTCAGGATTGAGAGCAGGGTAAGAACAAGCTGGAAAGTTTTCTTTGAGAGAGGATGCATTGGGGGTCCCCCAGACCACCTCACATTTGGAGATTCCCTAGGAAGACTCAGAGGACTTAGCATATATTTGTATTCCTATGTAAGATTTATTACAGAGATGTGGTAAATCCACAGCCAAATCATATGAGACAAAGACACAGGGCAATCCACATGAGGCTTCCCTGTGCTTTCTTTGTCCTATAAAGAGTTACACAGAGCTCACTGTTCACCCAGAAATAAGTGATGTTTCTGCCCAGGGAAAATCATTACAGACTCAGCACCCAGGGTCTTAACTGGGGGCTGGCCATGCAGGCACCCTCTGCCTAGCATGCCAAAATCCCCGACTCCCAGAAGGAAATAAGGTGTCCAGAAGAAACCACATTGTCTGCACAGTCTAGGCACAAAGAATCATGTTTATTATATTTACACTTAGTTACAAAATAGTAGGAGCCTTCTAAAATCCAAGTTCCCTGACATCAGTCAAGAGCCAGCCTTGCAAGCCAGCCTTTCTAAAGCAGCAGCCTCAGACCTGCTGTGTCAACTCTTTCTGCAGAGAGGGCTATTCTCTTCCCTAGCTAACAGCACTGTTTTCCACTTGTTGACTCAGCCCTGTGTGATTTTCTAGCCAATCCTACTCAGGGTAGGAAGTTAATTAAGAGCCCTGTGGTCTATGTAATTCATCTTGCTACCGATGATCCCGTGTGAACTCCAGCGAGGCTGTGCGTTCCCCCTGTCTTTTGTTCAGCCTCAGCTTCTCTCCCTCACACACGCCATTAGCCTTGGATCTCTGTGCCAGATCCCAGGCTG
This sequence comes from Ailuropoda melanoleuca, assembly GCF_002007445.2. Lineage (NCBI taxonomy): Eukaryota > Metazoa > Chordata > Mammalia > Carnivora > Ursidae > Ailuropoda > Ailuropoda melanoleuca. The sequence goes on from NW_023179325.1 coordinate 9,507, forward strand.
TCCAGCTTGCCCACCTCCTGAGTTCTTACCGTTTCTCTCTTGGAGAATGTGCCGATCGAGCTGCATGCATTGCCTGATTTTCATACTCTTCATGGACGCACATTTCTCTCCCCACATCTTACCGGCTTTGTAATCATGAGCAAGGCCAGAATGCCAGAGGCCATGAAAATGTCAATGGTGAATCAACGGGTGCTGATTCTGAGGACACCCGGGGTCTCACCTAGTGCACTGGCCATTTTCCTCTGATCAGACATGATCTGGAGTTGATCCCAATTTGCCATGGGCTTTTGCACCCTGGCCATCGACTGTCAATGCCTTCTCAAAGGCTATGATTTTATACTTGAGGATATTTTTTTTAAAGATTTTTTTATTTATTTATTTGACAGAGATAGACAGCCACCGAGAGGGGGAACACAAACAGGGGGAGTGGGAGAGGAAGAAGCAAGCTCCCAACGGAGGAGCCCGATGTGGGACTCGATCCCGCAACGCTGGGATCACGCCCTGAGCCGAAGGCAG
>NW_023179326.1:0-5955 GCF_002007445.2 Ailuropoda melanoleuca
CTGGATGTTGAGTGCTGAGTATAGACTATATATTTTAGAGCTTTTTAAGAAAACCACTAATTCATTTATTACTGTTAGATTTGTTACTTATTACATAAAATTTTTATGATTATAGTTAATTATGTGTTTATGACTTGCTTACTTCAAAAAGTATTTGAGGGGCAGAATAAAGGTACTTGATACACAATTTATAAAAATAGTTATACAATTTTTTTCTTAAGAGAGACAACCCAGGGGTGCCTGGGTGGCTCAGTCAGTTAAGTGTCCAACTCTTGGTTTCGGCTCAGGTGGTGATCTCAGGGTNCCAGTCAGTTAAGTGTCCAACTCTTGGTTTCGGCTCAGGTGGTGATCTCAGGGTTTGAACACAAACAGCCTAACTCATGAGCCCATGTTTGCAACCACTTGGCCTCTGTGGGTGCTGACCTATTCTTCTGTGAAGTACCCTTCTCATCTTTCCTACCCTCAATTTCACTCAGTCCCGAGCCATCAGACTTTCTCATGGGATTTATCTGGGGGAGTGAGAGAAAAAAATCTCAAGACATTATATTAATAAAGCTAGTTGCCGCTTGGAAATATTTAAAATGTATTACAGCAAAGCTTTATACATCGGTGGATTCCTCTAGGGTCTTACTGTGTGTTTCTTCACTCTCAATCACTGACCCAACTGGATTATCTCAGTAGAAATTAGGAAGTACTAATCTAACGTAAACTGACTCAAGGAGAAGGAAGAGGAGGAGAACCGCAGGTTTTACTTCTAAAACCAGTCCTTTATTATATTTTATTAACAGGATGGCTATCCCTCTTGCTTTCTGCTACCTCAACCTTTATACCAGATGGTAAGCCCCAGTGAACTGTGGAAATTTACAGGATTGTAGGGAGATTTTCCCTTTTCTGAGACAGAGGTATTCTCTGACAGATGTTGGGAGTACAGGTCATGGTATATTCTGCAAGTAACTCTTTGTAATTTCACTGATAACGAGTTAATAGTCATCTTCATCTTTTGACCTAAATAAAATTCATTTTTTGTTTCATTTTTACATTCTTTAATAACTAAATATGAGGAATGTGATGTCTAAAGAACTAAGTTCAGTCCCTTCCTTTTTGTAAATTCTTCATGGGCCTCTAGTAGTACAAATATCTTAATATTTATCAAACACATACTGTTCTTAAAAATAAAGTAATAATTTTATTTGAAAAATAATTTATTTAGTATTCTAATGCATATCAAAAATGATAAGGAAGGTTCCATCTGACCTTAATTCTTGAGAAATGTCTAAAGTCATATGAAGAAAATGAAAAAAATCCCCCCAAAATTTTCACTATCATTAACATCTTGTACAACTACAGAAATATAATTTCTTTGTGAAGAAACAAACTTTCAAATTCCCTTTATTATTACACACAAACTAAAATTCATTAATTTTGACTGAACGAATAGGTAGCAATTAGTCAACTATTGCTCCAATTTGTGTTAATTTCTGTAGCGTCAACCTAAAGATGAGAGTTTCCAGCTGATGCCTGCAGGTGAGCTGAGGTAAAATGGAACCTGGGTCACCCCACCCCCTTCTTATGGCTTAACTGGAAAAACTAGGCACTAAATTCAGATTATTAATCTGAGCAGATTGATTCAGGGCATAACATAATCCTCCGTCTAAGAGCAAGGCATGACAGGGATGAAATAAGTTTGTTATTGCAGGGGCTATTTCTTTTTAGTTGTTTCCTTCTAGAAAAAAAGTATAAATTTTTTCATATTAACAGTGATCATAAATATATCCAAATATTTACTATGGAAATGATCTCATAGTTGTTTTCTAAAAATTATGGCAAAAATTTGTACACGGAGGCAGCATGAAGTACCGCTCGTTACTGCGATGGACAGAATTGTGTCCCTGTCCCCACTTCTTGCCCACATTCTTACCATAAAGCCCTCTCTCCAATACGACCATGTTTGGAGAGAGAGATTTTAAGAGGTAACTAAGTGTAAATGGGGTCATCAAGGTAAAGTTCTAATCCAGTAGGATTGGTGCCCTTGTAAGAAAAGGGAGAGAGAGCTCTGTGGGTGTGCATACATGCAGGTGCTGAGGAAACGCCATGGGGCACATGGCGAGAGGGCGGCCATGTGCAAGCAGAAAGAGCTCTGAATGTGTCCTGAACTTGGACTTCCAAAAATCTGTTCTTCTCTCTGTATCAAGGGCCTTGGTTTTATAAACCAAATTCAAGTGCCTGAGATCACTTATATTTTCTAATATTCTCAATAGTTGTAAAAAGGATATAAGATAATCTTTCAGGAGCTGAGTCTCTTAAAGAGAACATTATTAAATACATTGATATAGATTTTGTCACATCAAAGACCTATCTCAAAAGCAATATGTGAAGATGAAAAATGTTGCACTTCTTTTGTAATAGGGAACCAATCAAAATAAAAAATTCAGCTCTTAAAAGGATGTAGTTCTCTAATGGAGAAAGAACACTGTCTTTAAATAAAATCCTTCCATCAGAACACGGTAGGCTCTGTAAAACCCGCTGAGAGGTAAGCAGGATCCAGGACAATAAATGGCTCTAGTAAGAAAAGAAAGGTCTTCTCCTCTCGCTAAATACTATAATAATTACAAGGATGAAAAATAAGGGCAGGAGAACATGGTCCCTCATAAATCAGATGTGAGTGGTCTGCAAGGTCCTAAGGAGCAGGAGTTTGCTATTTGTTAGCATGTTTCTTGGGCTGAACACAGAAGAGTACAGCATGGTGTGGCAGGAAGAGTGTGGCCTTGGGATGAAGGCAGGCCTGGCTTGGGGTCTCTCCCACCATTTCCCTGTGGATGACAGGCCCGTTCCTGAGACTTCCTGCATCCCCATTTTCATGTCTGCAGCCGGTGGGTGATAACAATACCCTTGGAGGGCTGTGGGGAAATTACACGAGGCATCTGTGAACTCCCCGTGGGATCCCCAGCGTGCATCCCACACATCTGAGTCTGTTATACTCACCTTGGTTAAATAAAGAGAATGGTAACTAGTCTAAATTTTTAAAAATAACGACTTGGCCCTCTATCAGGAGGAGCAGAGTGCTTCATCTGGACCTCATGCCAGGACCTGGACAGTCTTTTTCTCTCCGTCCTCCTCACGACATCACCACCTCCAAGGCTACATCTGGAGGCAATTTCATTCATCTCAAATATATTTTACTATTTCTATTTTTGCCTCTGATTTTTTTTTTTGGATGGCTACACTTCCTTCATGTTTCAGTTCGCTAAGCTTTCTGATCTATTTCTTACCTGATACCAAGCAGATTGGAGTTAGTTGTTTACTCAGCATAAAGGAAAGGTTGATTTCAATGATGAAAGAGAACCTAGATGTTCATGGAATATTCTATGAAGTTCAGGAAAAAAGAGAATAAAAACAGCAGCACCACACGTTTTCTAGTGACTAAAAAGCTTCTTGATATTTGGTTTATTGGAATATTCTTCATCTTTCGTGATGTTTTGTGAATAATAAAAACAGAGATTGAGGAAGTAAACAGATAACCTTCCATCCACCTGCTTTCAGACATGTATTGAGCAATCATCAGGTTCTAGGCTGGGTATTAGTTGCATTTGTGTTCAGGGTTGAGAGGAAAATGCACACAGTTGGTTCTGTCTCCGGCACATATTCTAAATCTGTGTGCTGCCTCCTTCCTTTTTACTGCACTCCCACGATGGAGCCCTTGAGAGCATCCATCAGGACCACTGCCTCCCCTAACCAGTATCTCTGTTCCCACTCTTGCTTACGCAGCCATCCATTATCTACCACCAGTCAGAAAAATTTGGTAGAGATATAAATCAGATTTGGTTAGTCCCCTAGTTAAAAATCCTTTGGCAAAATATTTCCTGTGAAGACCCTATGTGACTGAGGCCCTGAGCACAGTATCTCATCTGATCGCCTGCCCCACGCTTTCAGCTCCAGTCAAATCAGTCTTCCTCTATCCCCTTCCTCTGAGGGGTCAGGTTGTGCCCATGTAGCCTGCCAGTCCCTCAGTCTTTCCAAACTGGCACCTTGTCTAGGAACATGGCTGCTTCTCATCCCATAGATGCAGTTTCAGTGCTGCCACCTCAGAGAGGCCCTCCTCAACTACCCCTCTCTAATACATTCCCATCTTCTCCACATACCCCATCTACTTTCTATCAGAAGCACTAATCACAGTCTATAATTCCCCCTCTTATTTTTATCATTTGTCTGTAAGTACCAGGCAAGGGAGGCACTGCCTGTCACATTTCCAATTATATCCTCTGCAGGGGGTGGGGGGGCATGGCACAAAACAAGACCTCCACAAGCACCTGTTGAATGAAGGAAGGATCAAAACATTGGCAAAAAGAAAAAAAAGTGTCCTGTCTTCTTATGGGAAGGGTTACTGGCAATGTGATTTCGTGATCATGACAAGAGCACATACACATACTTGGTATTGGACATGAGCAGCAAATCGCTGAACAAGAAGAGGTGCCTCTTCTGCCTCCTCCAGCCTCTCTTGAGCTCAACGGGGCTGTGGATAAGCAGGGTACGGGAGGCGCCCTCAGATGATGTGGTGCTTTCGCTGCGGGTGTCCACCTCAACAGAAGAGCTCTGCCTGCAACCATGAAACACCACGGAGCAGCTGGTTACTGGTCAAATATGCAAGAGACTTTTATGCTTAATGTCGAGGGTCACCCAACACTAAAATTTAGTCTCAACCCCAAAACAGGGCACCAGGACTCACATTCAAGGATCACCGAGTTATAGAAAGCTATTGAAAGAGATGAGGCTGGGCGCCTCAGTCGGTTAGGCATCTGCCTTCAGCTCAGGTCATAATCCCAGAGTCCTGGGATCAAGCCCCACATCGGGCTCCTTGCTCAGTGGGGAGCCTGCTTCTTCCTCTCCCTCTGCCCCACCCCCGTGTTTGTGCTTTCTCTCTCTCACACACACACTCTCTCTCTTTCTCAATAAACAAAACCTTAAAAAAGAGAGAGATGAGGTCACTTGGGGAACTGATGCAGCTGGAGAACTGTTTCAAGCACAAAGCCCTTGGGCATGTCAACACTTAGAGGTGGGGTGGAGTGTGGAGAAAGCGGCAAAGCTTCGCAAGCTGTTAGGAAGGGGAGAACCAAGAGGTGGAGTGTGTTACAAGGAGGTACGCAAACAACAACAAGTAGGACAATTTGTGGCCTAATATAAAACAAAATGATATGGTGTTTGTGAAGAATTAATTACAATATGCTTTCATGTTAAGATAAAAATGAAGACAATGGAAGAGTCTGGAAATTTGAACCCAGTCTTATCTAAATCAAAATTCAAACTTGGGGGAAAAATTCTCCAAGATTGGCAAAAGTACCGAAAACATCAAAAAGTTTCTACACATGAGTTTAGCTACTACTTGGCTGAGCTCTGACTGAGCTCTGATAGGACTTTCTGGTTGTAATAGGTAAAACAACTAAATTGAGCAGAACGCCAAAATTCTTTCATAAACAGGACAGATATTTTCATAGACCTGAGGAAAATTCTCTCCCATGGAGCCAAGACAGTGTCTCCCCCAAGAAGGGAAGCCTGCTGTCTTCTGCTCGGCAGCACTGAATCTTATGAACCTGGGTAGCTTTTCATGAAGCTGGAGCTGAAGTTACTCATTAGTTTACATGTATTAGAAGAATTACAAAAGGGAACAACACTTCCTGTTATTGTCAGTCTGTTTTGAGGCTCAAAAATAGTATATAGAAAGACTACCTTATGCGGTGAAGTCTTGAATGACCACCTATAAGTTCAGCATGCTTTCTGATTGACGTGAACATCTTTTTGTCTTCAGTTCTAGGGACTGAAAATCGAGTGAGTCTACAGCACTTGGCAGAGTACTGTAAAATGCTTNACAGAGTACTGTAAAATGCTTGAGGCCCAAGGATTCTGCGGTAGCCCAAGACCACTGCCATTGTGATGTCACGAGCTAAGGCTCATGTCATAACT
>NW_023179327.1:0-908 GCF_002007445.2 Ailuropoda melanoleuca
CCCTGAGCCGAAGGCAGACGCTTAACCCCTGTGCCACCCAGGTGCCCCTCACTTTTATTTTTTATTCATTATGTAGAAAAATACATTTTGACTTGTTATTTTGTAATATTAGGGTAACAAATCTTTCCATTCTTTGGCCTACATGTATTTCATCTCCTTAAATACATTTCATGCTATTTTATTTTTATGTTAATTTTTATTGACTTCTGTTTAAAGCCAGTGAGACTAGAAAAGAAACAAGAGATTTTGTCTTTTTTTTTTTTAATTTTATTTAATCATTCGATGGAGAGAGAGACAGCCAGCGAGAGAGGGAACATAAGCAGGGGGAGTGGGAGAGGAAGAAGCAGGCTCCCAGCAAAGGACCCTGATGTGGGTACTCTTTGCTAGCCACAGTATGCAAGGAGAATACAATACAGGAGCACGCTTTCTGTCTCACAGAAACAGCCACGTTATGTGGTTACATAATGATATCAGAAGGAATCTACCTTCACAGAACAAACTCCATCTGGGAGGACTTCTCAAATCCCTTGTCCTGGGAACCATGTTCCACCGAGGCTGGGGGCACACTGAGTGACAGAGACTCACCCTGCCCATCAGGGTTTTGAAGGATGCCTGCTGTTCCAGGACAAAAGATCCCAAAACCATTCATCCACCTGTCATCCAGCCAGGCAGCTGCAGGAGAGATCTACTCCTAGCAGAAAGGACAGANGGAGGACTCTCAAATCCCTTGTCCTGGGCACCATGTTCCACCGAGGCTGGGGGCACACTGAGTGACAGAGACTCACCCTGCCCATAAGGGATATGAAGGATGCCTGCTGTTCCAGGACAAAAGATTCCAAAACCATTCATCCACCTGTCACCCAGCCAGGCAGCTGCAGGAGAGATCTACTCCTAGCAGAAAGGACAGA
>NW_023179327.1:963-1338 GCF_002007445.2 Ailuropoda melanoleuca
CACTACAGGGGTGCTCAGGAGGACTGGGGGTGTGCGGGGTTGGCTGAGCAGGGGCAGGGGGATGGGGAACTCTCCAGGAGGATGGTCACAGCTGTGTCACTACAGGGGTGCTCAGGAGGACTGGGGGTGTGCAGGGTCAGCTGAGCAGGGGGCAGAGGGACCGGGAACGCTCCAGGAGTATGGTCTCAGGTGTATCTTTGTGTGGTTCCATGTGTCACTGTGACCGTGCATTGGCCAGACTGGAAAGGACAGGGCGGGAGAGGGCCGTGTCAATGAAGAGTTGAACAGGCACAAGGAAAAAGCAACTACTGTCCTGGCCTCAGACTTCAGCCAGCACCGTGGGATCACCCAGGTCCTCTCTGGCCCTCTGTTCCC
>NW_023179327.1:1614-1931 GCF_002007445.2 Ailuropoda melanoleuca
ACGAGATATACTTTACATTGACACTCTAAAAAACCCATTTTCTTAGGGACTTTCACGCCAAATGGTCTGCTGCAAGGCAAAAGGTCAGTAACGAGATTTTCATCAGTACAATTTCATCATACATGCTTATAGGAGTCCCTAAAGCTGGTTGTTTACAACATGAGGTATGCAGTTTGCCATTACCTTCAAGTCTGAGCTACAGAGCGCTGAGCACACTTAGTATGTATTTTGTTGCTTTCACAGTATGATGACTTTTCTCACCTTCATCTCCAGACCCAAGGACAGGGAACAAAGGCAACACAGATTTACACATTTGA
>NW_023179327.1:2023-2278 GCF_002007445.2 Ailuropoda melanoleuca
CCAAAAGAAAATGTCACGTGTCCACGAGTGGCCACCTTCTCTACCTGTAGGAAGCAAGCCATGCCTGAGAGGACGGTGCCACAGCTGGACCTGGTCCCTCCGTGTGGGCTGCCCTTGAGAGCAGCAGAGGATGTGCTGAGCTGGGTGGGGGTGCAGCGGGGAGTTGGACAGCTGGCCACAGAGATCACCTGCCAAGTACCCGTAGGACCAGCTCCCAGTCCTCTGCTAAGGATAAATAATAATTATGTATATTTA
>NW_023179328.1:0-23407 GCF_002007445.2 Ailuropoda melanoleuca
GTCCTGAGTTTCCCTTTTTAAAGCCCTGCTCCTTAACCCAGAACCTCAGAGGTGATCTTTGGACATCCTTCGGCTATTTCCCCAGGTTGCTGGCCCTCTGAGTAAAGCCACCTTTCCTTTGCAACCAACACTTGTCTCTTGAGTATTAACTTTTCAGAGGTGAACAGCAGAGCTTGAGTTTTAGTAACTCTGTTGCATAGACCAGTGGTCCATTTGTTTTTATTGCTGAGTAGCATTCAGGTGTATGGATGTTTCACAGTATGTTTTTCACTTCCCAGTTGATGAACACTTAGGGTATTTCCTGTTTCTGGAGATTATTAATAAAGCTTTTATAATCATTTGTATACAGGTCTTTGTATGGACATAAGAATCTCTTTTTCTTGGGTAAATACCTAGGGGTGGAATTGCTGGGTCCTATCATAAGTATTTGCTGAAGTTCATCAGAATCTGCTAAATTGTTTTCCAAAATGGCTGCACAGTTATGAAAGTACTAGCATATCTACATCCTCACCAGTTTTTGACATTATCAGTCAGGCATAAATTCAAGTTTTAAACAGGTTTGTCAGAGTAAACCTCACTGAAAAAATAACATTGAGCAAGGTTTGAAGGAGGGAGAAAAATTCAGGTATATGTCTGGGGGAAAAAAACAGAGTGCACCCTGAAGTGGGAATGCGGAGGAAGACAGTAGTAAGACCTATATTCAGGGAGGGAAAAATATCCTCCGGGGCCACGATAATCTCTAATCTCTCTGCACAGAACCTGACACGGGGCTCAATCCCACAACCCTGAGATCATGACCTGAGCTGAAATCAAGAGTCAGATGCCCAACAGATTGAGCCACCCAGGCAGTCCAAGAATTTAAAAAAATTTTTTAAAGATTTTATTCATTTATTCAACAGAGACAGAGACAGCCAGCGAGAGACTGAACGCAAGCAGGGGGAGTGGGAGAGGAAGAAGCAGGCTCCCAGCAGAGGAGCCTGATGTGGGGCTTGATCCCACAACGCCAGGATCACGCCCTGAGCCGAAGGCAGATGCCTAACCACTGTGCTACACAGGAGCCCCCAAGAATTTTAAATTTTAACAGGATTATAATATTTGCTGTGTTAAACACAGAAAAAAAGGGAATGGGGAAGTCAGAACAGAGTAAAGAAGATATTATTGCAGCAAATTGGGTTAGAGATTATGGTGGTTTAGCTTGGAATGTTAGTGTAAAAGGGATGCATAGTCAGTTGTTGGTTGTATTTTGAAGGTAGGGTCAAGATGATTTGTTGATTATGTGTATATGACACTGAGAAAAAGAGAAAAATTAAAGATCCTTTTAGTTTTTTTCCTGACTATATTCAAGGATGGAGTGTTGTTAATTGAGTTGAGGAAGAATGTAGGTGGAACAGGTTTGAGAAGCACTGGGGTACAGCAGATAATTTTTGAACATGTTAAAATTACAATGGTTATTACACTTTCAAGTGATATTGCTAAATAGTAATTTTTATAGAGTTTAAAGTGTACAATGAATTATCATCCTGAAAATATGAATTTGGGAGTAATCAGTAGACAGATGATATTGGATACCATAGATATGAATGAGTTCTCCAGGAGATTGATTGTAGATATAAAAAAAGTTCAAGGACAGTGAATATGAACTTCAAAATTTCATAATGATGGGAATAAACTAGAAAAGGTAACTGAGAGGCAGCAACCAGAGGTGTAGAAAGAAGATCAATTACTGTTTTGTGCTGGAAGCAAATATAGAAACTATTCCAAGGAGAAGTATTGGGAAAAAATGAAAAAGGCTGTTGATTCGCCAAAGATGAAGACAAAGAATTGACCATTGACTTAGGTTAGACATCTCCTGTATTCTACCTATTCATCCTGTTTTTTCCCTCTTACCCCCACCAACAGAACACAACCATTGATCAGTCAGTAATCTTTTTATTCTCTCTATAGCTTTACGTTTTCCAGAATGTCATATAGTTCAAATTCTACAGTGCATAGACTTTTCAGATTGGCTTCTTTCCCTAAATAATATGCATTTCAGCTTCATTTATGTCTTCTCTGTGGCTTAGGTAGTACACCTTTTAAATCAATGAATACTATTGTATTGCACTTATGCACAAAGGTTTGTTTCTCCATTTACCTTTTGAAGGATAATTTGGTTCCTTCCAGTTGGAACAATTAAAAATAAAGCAGCAGGTATTACTGTGGACATACATTTTTAACTAATTTTGGTAAATAAGAAGTACGGTTTATGAATCATATGATAAGACTATGTTTACCTTTGTAAGTAACTGCCAAACTTTCTTCCACAATGGCTGTAACGTCGTGCATTCCCACAACGATGAAGAAGAGTTCCTTTTGCTCCACATCCTCTGACAATTTGCTATTGTCCATTTTTGGGGGGGGATCGTAACCATTGCTAGTAGGTATTTTGTTGTAATTTGCATTTCCCTAATGACACATAATGTCGAGCATCTTTTTGTATGCTTATATGCCATTTGTATATCTTCTTTGGTGAGGTCTCTGTTCAGATTTTATGCCCACTAAAAAATTTTTTTTCTTATTGTTGAGTTTTAAGAGTTCTTTGTATATTTTGGATACCAATTCTTTAACAGATATGTGTTTTAGAAGTATTTTCTCCCAGTCTGTGGCTTATATTTTCATTCTCTTAGCATATTTTTATAATTATTCTGTTTTATTAATATTGTTAAACTCTTACTGTGCCTAATATATAAGTTAAACTTTATCATAGTATGTTTATGTGTAGGAAAAAAAATGATACGAGTTTGTACTATCCATGGTTTCAGGTGTCTGCTGGGGGCCTTGGAACATGTCCTCTGTGGATGAGGCAGGGGACTGTTGTAATTATTTTGAGATTCAAATATATTGGCTCAGTTTATTTAGCAGCATATTCATCTTACGGAATAAGACGTGAAAATGCTTTCACACTTAGGTATTTAAGAAACTTTAGACACTTTCAAAGAGAAAGATCTAAAACCAAAATAAACATATAGCAGAGACTAAGATGAATAAATTTAAATATTCTACTGAGGGAAATTATATATGCACATGTGTGTGATGTATGACTGACTCTTTTGTATTCAAGAAAGAGTTTGAGTTTACTTCTATCACTACATTTTTGTTATAAATTTTTTAAGGTTAAAATGACCTAAAGCACATTGACATTTTTATTCATGAGCAAACTGATTCACAATTTCTCTAATAAAATATACCCTGAACATGGCTATTAGACTAGATACTTTAGTGGATTAATAAGTAAGAAAAATATGAGGTGGTACCTATACACTTAAAAGAAGAAGCCAGAAAAGCAAACAAAAACAATACCAGTGAGATAAAATGTGCTAAGATACCAATAGTAGATGTGCCTTGAGATTACCCAAGAAAGGACATGCTCAGTATAAAATTAAAATGTATGACTTTTGAGACGGGTCACCAAATTAATATTTTTATCCTGTACTTTTTATTCTCCAAATATTTAAAAGAACAGAAACCTTACATTTATTTTACATATAGAATAAAAATTCTAATTTTTTTTCTAACTTAAGTCAGATTGGTTTAAACAAATGACTGTATTTCTTTGAATACAATTTAGGTAAGTAGGTTTAGGCAGCATATGAAGATCCTATATGAAAAGTATGCTCTCTCTATATCACAAGGTTGAATTTGGAACAAATGTAATTCAGGACAGTCATCCTCCTTGTGTGGACCTCAGATCCCCCTACCAACATTTGTCAGCCTGTGTAAAACACAGACATAACACAGAAGTAATCTTTTGGGTAAAAGTAGATGACTGATGAAAAAACTTCTGTTCTAGGTCCTTATTAGGGCTGAAACACAGCTTCAGGAGAGAAAGGAAAAAAAAGTTACACATACATGAAATTTTCTCCCTGGACAATTTTGATAGTAATAAAGACCACAGATACTTGATTGAGCACATGCAGTTTGCTTTGCTGTTGAAATATGACACTTGGTTATCTCTTTTCTGAGATTTCCTAGATTTCTAGAAAATTGATGATCTGAAATAAACTCTATTCTTATCAGTGGAATTTTCATATCAGATATTTTGGATGAAGTTAAGGCCATCCTATTTGTATCAGGAATAAATTTTGTGCAAGTTAGCTTATTCTTTATCATTAAGATTTGGGAATAAGAGATGTATAGTATAAGGTATAGCAACAATGGAGGAAAAAATAATACAGATATCACACCAGTAAGATATATTCTGTAACTCAAAATTGCAGTAAGTTCTCTTAGAGCAAGTCTCCTTCAGTTTTTCACATCCAAAATGGTCAGCTGACACTTGATAAACCAAGTTTACACAATTTGCAAGATGTATTATTCTGCACACTTAGTGACATGATGTAAGCACAATCCAGGGCTGTTTGGCTTCCTCCCACTTTTACACTCTTCACCTAAGAAGCAAATACAAGCTGAGGGTGCTATAGACTCGGGAAAACCAGAGGGCTTTCTGAATTTATAGGGATCATCACAACATGCAAATAGCTATCTCGGATGCTAATAATTTGTATCTGGTACAAGAATTGGAACAAGGATGTACACATTAGTAAGGGGCACTATAGCTTTAACTCACCTTTAGCTTAAAGCTTACTTATTACACTTTAGCTTAATACACATTCTTATTTCTGGAATGGAATTTTAGAACATGGCCAAAGAATATGAAAACCTTGGAGGTGGGACTACTACCTGAAACTATTTTATTTTCAGAAAGAAAAGACAGTAAGAAATAAAGGAGGTGTTTAAATACTCTTCTAGCAAGCAAGCAGAAATCAGCTTTACCTGTGTGTAGGTTTTGAATGTAAGAAATGAAGAGCCTTAAAGCCTTCGTATTGCCTTCTTAAAAGCCCCCTAGTTCAAATTCACCCTTACATGCTCCTATTCTCCTAGGAAGGAGGAAAAGAAAATTTCCAGTGACCCAGCTCCTGATTTACATACAGAGAGCAAATAAATGAATGGAATGGGGGATGGGGCAGTGAGAGGGAATGTGTCTCCTTTTAGACTGCAGAAAATAAGATTACTTACGAAGGACATTTTTATCCAGGGCAAATGTTTATTCCCTCTATCATTCGGCACCTCAGTCTCTGCAAGAAATCAATTTCCACTCTACCTTTTCCTCGTATTTCTAAAAAGGCGGGGTGGGGGGGCGCGGATAATGCTTAAGCTTCAGGATCCAGAGGAAGAAATAGCAGAGGGCAAAAGACTCCCACAGCGCTCTTCATCCAGATCCAAGCTCGGAGAGTGAACTCATGGGGAGGGAGGGATCTTCTCTAAGGAGGGTAGCGAGGGTGGCGAGGGGGGAATCATTTCACAGCCAAAATAAAATCATCTACAAAGAGAATTACCAGCCCCTCAGTCACACAAGAAATTCCCCGGGGGAAGTAGGTTTCAAAGAGGAAAGGGAAGTTCTTCGATTGAATGAGAGAGAGAGAGAGAGAGAGAGAAAGAAAACCTAGGATTTGGGTTTCGGGTTTGGGTTTGGAGAAGGGATGGGATCATGGAGGGGAAAGGAGAAGGAATAAAGCTAATCTTACCCCATCGATCAGGCGATCGTGTGTGCTGTATCGGGATACGAAAATGGCAAATAACGCATTCAGCAGCAAAGCCATTTCTAGCATACTCTCCCTCCTCGGTAACTGCAGGAATCAGAGGTGACGCGAGAGCCTCACAGCCTGTCACCCTCTCCCCCAGAAAGCGTTCTCAGAACCTCCAAAGCTCTAGCTTCTAAAACAAGGCATTTGGAGCTGAGGTTTCGGGTGGAAGTGAATTGCCTTGAGTCGCGGGCTGCAGAATTCTCCGAGAAAAAAGGACCTGGGAGGGCTCCTGCTGCCGCCGCTGCAGCTTGCTAACCAGGGCTCGGGGCCCCCTTGCCCAAGCCTCCGGCACAGCGCCCCCGAGAGCGCCCGGCGACTCGGCCTCACCCGCATCTTCAGCCCTTCGATCCCCCCCCCCAATGCAAATCGCTGATGATTTGGTCATCCTAAAGTGACCATAGTGGTTTATTTGGGGGCGTTGGTTGTTTTGGGCTTCCTTACTACGCCTCCCTCAGTTGCTGCGAGTGAGAAAGTTCAAGGGAAATCGTAGTGAAATACACGGATGGAATACTATTAATCCTAATAATAATGTTCCCAACGCAGGTAACTCTTAAAGGACTGGGAGTGGGGAGATCAGAGCAGGATTTCCGAAGCAGTGCCCTCTTGAATTCTCATTGGATCCTTCCCAGCAGCCTAAATCATTCTTGCTGCTGTATCTATCAGGATGACTACAGCCTTGCTCACTAGTTCTCTCTTTATCTGTCTTCAACACATCCTTTTACTTCTCTTTGCAAATTTATCTGTTTTTCACCTCCTGTTCTCTGGGGTTACACAGCTTCTATTTCCCTGCACTGTATGGGCATGTACAGTCAGTAAATTTTCACTTTGTCTGCCTAAGGATCATTACAAATAAGCACCCCCCACCCCCCAAAATAAAAGGCACCTCTTTCACATTCTGTTTCTTTTCCTTGGGGGTTCATGGCTTTCTATGTAACTGGTTTGTAGTTGGTTACATGCCACCAGGAACTGCTGATTTTTTCAAAGTTCCACCACCCTGCAGCTCATCACTACCTTTATTTGGAAGATCATGGAATATCTGTTTGCATCCTGGATATATTTTTCTCACAGTCATCTTGCTTCCTGAAATGTCCTCTGGTAAGTTATTCTTCTTATATTTTATTAGAAACTTATTGCTAGTGTTATTTTTGATAAGCTTTGTTTCAGCAATATTTCATGTTTTAAGATATTTGTGTTAATTTCCGAACTCAAAGATCTGTGTGACTGTTCATTAATTAGTAAATTAGTTGCAACTGTGCTACTAAGATATAGTCTACATAATGAATTGTACCATCACTTTTTACATTATTTATTTCCGTCCTCATTTATATTACAAGTTATAGGAAACATTAACCATCCCTCCCTCCTCCCATCAATGCTTCTTAGCACACATTCTTGTGCCATTTGCAAGGTCAAATTTTATGTTTATCTGAGAGTAAGCTTAAAAGAAAACTTCTGACAGTTTCAGGATCTGGGCAAGTTCGCTAGTCTCTAATCTTCAGAAGGTTGTGCAGGTCAGCATTTGCTCATTGCAAGCAATTACATGACTGAAGGAGGACTTTTGTAAAGTGTATTTTTATGGGTTTAGCAGGGCACTAAGCACTAAAAACCGCTCTATGGTAAGAAGAAGAGTGGGAGTTTTAAGTGCACCATTTTTTTTCTTACAATATCCCAAATCACACATTTTGGACACTGTATTTTAATTCAGCCATCATATTTAGTACATTTCTAATTTTATGAATTTAGCTGGTGAACAGTTAATTGGACGCAGAGTGCTCATTTCAGAGGAAGAGAGTTATCAGAAGAAAGCACTGATTATCTTGGTTCTAATAAATTGAAAATCAGGGACAGACTTTATTTATTATTATTATTTTTTTAAATTTTATTTAAGCGAGAGAGGGAGCACAAAGCATGGGGAGTGGGAGAGGAAGAAGCAGGCTTCCAGCAGAGGAGCCTGATGTGGGGCTTGATCCCAGAACGCTGGGATCGCGCCCTGAGCCTAAGGCAGACGCTTAACGACTGCGCCACCCAGGCGCCCCCAGGGACAGACTTTATATGAAAAATTAAATTGCCTCACTCTTCACACTCATTCAACCCCAGACTCAATTTTTAATAAATATCTTAATACGTCGGTATTTTTAGATTTTATGAAGATTTGTTGTGGGCTTACCTGACACTTATGATTATCACTTCCCCTTTAAGTATAGGTATGTTGAGGAACATTACATCTTAGCTTTTACTTAACATATTGACAAGGACATGGCATTAATTAAATGTCAAGCCTTCGTGTATTGCAATCTCTAATGCATAGGAAGGTTTTAAGGTTTTCTCTGTGACACCCCCCTTCCTGGTTTCTACAACATTTCTCTTTATTGGGATGGATGGAGGCGAGAACCTATTGTTTAAGCTTACCCACCCCCCCCTTTTTATGTCTTTTCTTCCTTCATGTTCCTTTCTCTTTTTCCTTTTTTCTTTTCTCTCTCTTTCTCTCTCTTTTTCTAATTTCTCAGAAAAAACTATCCTTGTCCTCATTGATGGCTAACACAACGACCTAAGTAATGCTTTTTTAAATTCAAAAGCCCATTTAGCTTCCAGATATAAAAGTACGCCAGCTGCAGCGTCACCCCATCCCCCAGTCTCAGGATTCAAGGGCTTTCCCCCCATGGCTCCCACCGCCAGCCCATCAGAACAGGGCTGAGACTGTGGTCCGCACCACGTGGCGCCCTTCACCTGTCACTGGTTTCTACATGGGCTCCTTCCTAGTCTGGTCGTCCTGTGACAAGTGCCATCCCCCGTCGTGACTTTAGTTGAAGAAATGAGGGCTTAGCATAATTCACCAATTCAAATATCCTCTTTGGAGGACTGCTGCTATTGCGCAAGGGTGGACGGGAGGGGGGTTAAAACAAATAAACAAACAAAAAGAAAAACAACCCCCCCAAAACAAAAACAAACACACAAAACCCAAAAACAAAACCAAAAACCGCAACTTTCAGGGCAGTCAGACCTTTTCTTCTTCTTTTTTTTTTTCTTATAAAGATTTTATTTATTTATTTGACAGGATAGAGACAGCCAGCGAGAGGGAACACAAGCAGGGGGAGTAGGAGAGGAAGAAGCAGGCTCATAGCAGAGGAGCCTGACGTGGGGCTCGAACCCATAACGCGGGATCACGCCCTGAGCCGAAGGCAGACGCCCAACCGNCCGCAACTTTCAGGGCAGTCAGACCTTTTCTTCTTAACCTAGTCTACTCCAGTACAGCCCAGACGTGCGGTGTTAGGTAAGTGCGCTTTGTTCTAGGACAGCCTGAAACTCAAGCTTGCGAGGGGACAGTTATGTCCGAGAGTCTCCGAGGACAAGGACGCTTAACCAGAGGGCTATCAACAGGCGACCGTGCCCGGAGGTTTCTCCGCAGCTCCCGGCAACGCCTAAGGGAGCGCGGATGACATGGGCTCGGGTCTGGGTGTGGGGATGGCGCCGCGGGCAGGGACTGGGTCCCCCACTCTGCCGGGCTGGCGCAGGCTCCGCACTCAGCCCTGCGGCGCGCTGGGCTGGGGTGGGCATTTGCAGCCCCTGAGCGTGGGGCGCGCAGGGGGGCTGCCTCCGTGCCTCCCGCTCCATTTCCAGCCTGCCTCAGGCCAAACTGGAGCAAAACCTCTTTTCTGTCTGAGAGCACAGACTTGGGAGTTCTTGACTCTTATCAACGCCCTTTTGCATTTGCATTTATTTATTATTTATTTATTATTATTATTATTATTATTATTTTTAAAGATTTTATTTATTTATTTGACAGAAATAGAGACAGCCAGCGAGAGAGGGAACACAAGCNTTTTTTTTTTTTTTTTTTTTTTTTTTTTTTTTTTTTTTTTTTTTTTTTTTTTTTTTTTTTTTCCCCCCCGCTTAGTTGGACTTACACTTGCTAACTGACTTCTCAGGCTGTGTTAAAGTGTTAAAGTATTACTGGCCATCATTTCCTCTCTGCCTTCACCAACTTGCAAGAAATCTGGGGAAGGTGCGATGAGGGAACCGAAGGCAAGCTGAGGACAAAACAGAAGCTCACACCCTGCAACCCGTCCCCCTGGGATCTGTACAACATTCCTCAGGCACTCTTGGCTGCCCTAAAGGACAAAGAAACAGTTAACCTATAGATACCACAATCTTGCAAGACTTGAGTCTCCCTCAGTTTACAAATGTCTTAGCAGTTTACAAGAACAAAGCTATCAGTAACCTAGCTTCCAGAAGGGAATGTATGTATGTAGACGCAGTTAAACTTCCTTACTACCTACAGCCCACTGACAAGTCCTTGAAACAGGCACAGTGGCATTCCTCTAGGAACTCAGCAGCCTTGATGTTAATACTTTGCTAAGGGCCAAAGGCAGTCCTAGCCTGACCCCCTCCTCTCCACAAAGATCCTGTAAATCTACTTTAACATATAAAAATTCCTTTGGGAACTTCCTTTATCTCTAACCACCCCCCCCCCAAGATATGTGTTGGCAATCATCCCCCAAGCATATGGCCCACCGATATACATCTGAAGGATGTCATGACTAAGGTTTTATTAGATGGTAATAAAGGACCTTTTCCCAACAACAGCTAGCCCTCTCAAGGTCCTGGAAACCTGGCTTCCAAAATTCCTTGGAGACTTATGTTATCCCTAACCCCCTCCCAACTTGAGGGTATAAAATGGGCCATTCCTCATTACTCCGGAGCAGCTCTTTCTGCCCACGGGTCCTGTCCCTGTGCTTTAATAAACCACCACTTTGCACCAAAGACGCCTCAAGAATTCTTTCTTGGTCGTCGGCTCCAGACTCCACCCCACTGAACCTCATCGGTATCCCACAACCTCATCAAGGTGGGCTGGGGAAAGAGAGTTGGATTTCAAATTGGAGCTGGACCTTGGAATATAAGGTTGAAGTTAAAGCAAAGAGTGAGGTTGGGAACCGTTTGGCTAATGTTAGACCCACTTTCAAGTTGGGCTTTTGTTTTTCTGTTTCCGATTTTCTGGAGGTGGGGTGGGAAGTAGGAGGATCTGGGACTGGGGGCGCTCCCCTTGGTGTCCACCCGAGAGGGGGTGGTGCTTCTCGGCCGCCGATTACTGCTGGTTCTGCAGCCAAGCAGTGGCAGAGAGTTTAAGTCTCTGATGGCTGTTCTCCTGGTCCCCAAGAGTTGAACCGGAGTATTTTACTCTGCACCAGGTCGAGAACGTGATCAGCCATGTAGAGCAGGGACCTCCTTCTAATGGGAATCCGTTTGGGAAACGCTGGGGAGGCTCTACCTCCGAAGATAAGATGCCTGTTTCGAGCTGTGTGAGATGCCAACCAGAGGCTTGAAAAGAGGAAGAGGTGACTGGGGTTGCAAAATAACCCTAGTATTGCTTACACATATTCTAGCCAGTCAAATGTATGTAAGCCAGGGAGAAAGCATCAAGGTATAAACTGTCACAGCAGCTTCGAAGACAGATGATTCAGAATTTTGAGACTTTTTGCATGCTGTTTAGATTCCTTTGTCATCATGCAGTTAAGCAGGTAAGGACTGAATGTCTATATTTTATTGATAATCATATAACCTGTATTTGACCCATCCTGGGATAATTTTTCCCTGATTCAAGCGATGGGATACACGTATTCTCCGATGGTTCTGCTTTGATGCATAACTTCTTAGTATTCATGTTGGTGAACCCTTTAAGTCCATTTAAATGTTTAACTTGCATTCATTTACATGCTTAATAATGTTACAAAAATCATAAACTGGGCAGAGGTGAGAGGAAGAAATGGGGAGGGTACAGAGTTGGAGGAAGGGATGCATAACCCTAATGAAGTATGTAAAATAGTAGTTGCAGAAATGCCTTGAAATAGTGCTTCTTGTTAAGGTCACAGACCTTAATATAAGGACAACTGGAGAAATACAAAGGGCATCTTCAACTAGCAATTTAATTCTGACTACTTGAGAGAAATGTTTAGTGGGGTATAGCCCTGTTATTTTCTCAATTTCAAAAAAAAAATTCTTGGGATGGTGTAGAAAGCAAAATGGAGTCTCTCATGTCAAGCGGGAGCCTGTGTCAAGCAACAAGGCAAGCAGTTAAGGTACTGCAGCTAGGAGATATCCAATAGGGCTATCCAGCTGGAACACCCAGAACTGATAAGGAGCAGAAGAGAGGAGGTCTGCAGAGACTCAAAACTGATTCAATCTCTTTAAAAAGGGAAAAGTTTGGGCAGCAAACTGTCAGACCCTTCAGACCTGACCTCTTTACGTGTGACCGCTTAAAAAAGGCAACTACCGGGGAAGGCTCTGCCCAGTGGATCTCTGAACAGAACCGAGAGCCTTCCCTGCTTGAACATCAGAAGCAGTCCGTGCTGGGAGCTGACCCTGACCAGACGACGGAGGCCTTACCTCAACTACGTGCCCACAGACTGACTTTGCGTTTGGTTTGCTCACTTCCTATGACAACCTTCTGTCACCTTGTTTGTGATGTGGTTTGTCTTCTGTCCTGCTTTGTGTGCTGTGTGAGAAGCCAAGTTTAATCAAACGGTAAATTGTCACTGATTTTGGAATCCCCAACCTGCTTTATCATTGTGATTTAATTTTGCCTTTATGATTGAATAAAGCTGACATTGTGGAAAGACAGAACTTGTGTGTGGGCCTTCATAGCGTGCTCATGACAAGCATGTATTCAGAAAATGTGTGTTCACTATCTTCACACACAAATGCACGCACATGTGTTTGAAGTCTTCACGTGTTATTAAATCATATAGGCAAAGACATAAAATCTTACAGTTATTATAACTGTATTATGTTATAACTGTATTATGATAACAGTGATTATGATAAATGCTATATATGTTTTCTCTAAATGCAGTAGTGTGTATATTCTGTGATTTAAATGAAGAAAAAGTTGTTTCTGAGGTGTTAAACTTGACGAAATGATAAAAATGTGCACATTTTGAAAAATAAGTCTTAGAATCATATTATCATGCAGAAATTGTATGTGAATATTCTAAAAAGTGTTACCTTTGGCAAGAGAATAGATATGAGTGTGAAACAATAACCAGATTACACATTAAGAAAATTCTGTTGAAGCACAATTTTCCTTTAAAATGCTCATGATGTTCATCATAAATAATCATTTTTCCTAGCATTACCAGATCTAATAATATTTTAATACATATTATTAATGGTCTTAAAATGATGTTCACATAGGCACATGTCCATACTTTAAGTTCTTAAACAGCAAATAATAAAATACATAAATAGCTATAAATAAGTGTATATTGGAAGCATCTTTCTTTACTTTTTTTTTTTTAGATTTTATTTATTTGACAGAGAGAGACACAGCGAGAGAGGGAACACAAGCAGGGGGAGTGGGAGAGGGAGAAGCAGGCTTCCTGCTGAGCAGGGAGCCCGATGCGGGGCTGGATCCCGGGACCCTGGGATCATGACCTGAGCTGAAGGCAGACACTTAATGACTGAGCCACCCAGGCACCCCATCTTTACCTTTATTATGAAATCTATATTTACAAGGACACATAACATAGTTTCCCAGTTATAATCTCATGGACCTATCTCTGCCCTTCATAGAAATAATTATAATCTGTTCTTTCATTGTTTATTGTTTAATGTCTGCTCCCTTTTCGTAAGAAAACATGCTCTCTGTGCAAGCCCCGTGCTGTTTTCACTCAGTTATCACCACAGCGGAGGGTCTGACACACAGTAGGAGTTCCAAAAATATTTTGCACAACTTTGACTCAATGAGTAACTTGAAGAAACTTTGAAAACTTTGGAACTTATCAACATTCAAAAGAAACCACAATATTTTTTGGACAATAGAAAGAATATAATTAAATGAGATGCTGAGTTTTTAATAATCTTTGAAATGCTAATGATATATAATGCTATATATATAATATATATAAAGGAAAACGTAGACATAATAACATTGTTAATGCTGTTGGATTTCAACTATATTTTCAAAATTATTTTTAAAGGCCTGAATGCATGTGCCAAAATGGTTAGGAGTGGTTTATTTTAATCTGTGGGGTAATGTGGGATTATTTTCCTATGTATTAATACTTGTATAAATTCCAATAGTATTAGCATGTATTATTACTCAACAGAAGAATAAAAACAATATAAACACTACATTTTATTTGGTCATTTACATTTATTTATAAAATTGAATATCCTCCTGCTCAGAGTTCAGGTTTAACTCAGTATAAATATGTATTCTATGGCCCCTACACATAAATACACATACCCCTCAAACGGTTAAAAATCCCTTATTATAATATTCTTAAATATAATTATATATTTCCTTAGATCATATTTGGGATATAGTTATTACAGTTTCTTTTATAACAAAAATTTGAATATTTCTATCTTAACTCAGTCATTAATTCATGCTTGTTGTTATTTGACTACTATTAATTGTATTTTACTGTTTGCTAGAGAACATTCTGGTTTCTGGGATTACCACGATGGGAAAAAACAAAGACATAAATGTCTTACCTTCTGGAACCTATAATCTAATTGAGGGTCTATATTAAACAAATGAATAGGTATGTACATGTGTTGTACGGTGATAGGTATTGTGAAGAAAAAACAGCAGGAAAGATGGATAAGGTGTGTATGTATTTGTGTGTTGGAGGCAGGGTTTGAAAACTAAGTGGGTGCTTAAAAACTCATCAAAAGATCATGTAGAAATCAAATAATTTTTTTTAAGATGTATTTATTTATTTGTCAGAGCGAGAGAGAGATTGAGAGAGAGCAAAGCAGGGGGAGCAACAGGCAGAGGGCGAAGGCTCCCTGCTGAGCAAGGAACCTGATGCCAGATTTGATCCCAGGACCCTGGGATCATGACCTGGGTGACCCAAGGCAGATGCTTAACCAACTGAGCCACCCAAGCATCCCACAGATATCAAAGAAGTATTATATTATACCTCCAATCTGTTCGTCATAGAAATCCCATAGTAAACTTCCTGAAAATTACTTTTATTAATCCAGTAACCCATCAAAAGTAAAACTATAGCCTTACCTCCAATGCTTACATAATTTTGTCTACGTTATTTATTCAAGTGTGTTTCTCACAGAGCCTGCCCTTTGGGTCCAGCCAAGCTCGACTCTCATGTCTTATGTTCATTCTAAATGTAGATTCTGCTTAGAAATTTATCTAACTGCATCATTATTATAAATTGTTGTCCAATGATTGCAACCCATTATTTTCATAAGAATGACATCAGAACTGAGAAACAAACTGAGGGCTTCAAAGGGGAGGGGGGTGGGGGAATGGGATAGGCTGGTGATGGATAGTAAGGAGGGCACGTATTGCATGGTGCACTGGGTGTTATATGCAACTAATGAATCATTGAACTTTACATCAACAACCAGGGATGTACTGTATGGTGACTAACATAATATAATAAAAAAACATTAAAAAAAAAGAATGACATCAGGAAAACATTAAAATTCTAGTCATTTTTCATAAGAATTTTGAAAATAAAATTTAAAAAATTACTGAACCATATTTTAAAACTATGAAAGCATTGTATGGCACAATGTATGGAAACATCAAATGGTGCAGAAAAGGCTATGAGAATCATAAAGGGTATGAGAAAGTTTTATGTGAGGATCAGTTGAGAATATTGGAAAGTTTGGAGAAAAAATTTTTATATAGATTGCAGATTATGGGCAGAGTGATTTCAGGTTTCTTAAAACCCTAATCATTAAGCTATACTCTTTATGTTGTGTGGAGTCTAAATAGACAGAAATGATATTTATGTACATAATCATGTATATAACCAATTTCAAGAAATGGAGCAAAGATTTATGTCATAGGGAATGAATTACTTTTCATAAAATGTATCTCGTGATCATGCTTTATCATGGTTGGAGAATCCCCTTTAGTCTGACTTATAGAGAGAGATACATTTCTACATAAGAACGAATAAAATAATGTAGAGATTCCTCTTCAGTACCATTTTTTAAAAGATTACATCTTCAATAGTTCGTGGGTCACAAATAGACTAAGGAGCCTCCCGAAAGGCAGGGTTTCCCTAAAAGCCTAGTTGCCTTTTATACCACTTGAA
Source organism: Ailuropoda melanoleuca (assembly GCF_002007445.2). Lineage (NCBI taxonomy): Eukaryota > Metazoa > Chordata > Mammalia > Carnivora > Ursidae > Ailuropoda > Ailuropoda melanoleuca. The sequence continues at coordinate 15,695 of NW_023179328.1, forward strand.
ATAGCAGTAAGGAAAAAAAAAACCACCTTGTTCAAGTACCTTCTACTATTCTTCATGAATCTGCTAGTCATTATTACATTTTAATTGCATCTAGCACACAAAATAAGATATTTGTGATTTTTAAAAAAGTACAGGGGCACCTGAGTGGCTCAGTTGGTTAAGTGTCTGCCTTCAGCTCAGGTCACAATCCTGAGGTCCTGGGATCAAGCCCCACATTAGGCTCCCTGCTCAGTGCCTGTTGCTCTCCCTGCTTGTGCTCTCTCTCTCTCTCAAATAAATAAATAAAATCTTAAAAAAATAAAATTAAAAAAGGACAATTATTGGGAATACATATAAAAAATCTAGTGATTAGCAATTTATTGGATTATGGTATAAATAATTTTATTTCTAATTACAATTAGTGTTAGGTTAAAGGCCTGTGCATTTGTCAATAGAACAGCTAGTGCCAAGATTATATTGTGTCATTCTTTTCCTACTAAGTGAGCAACTAATATTTGCTCTAGTCATAAGGGCAGGAGACTAACACCTCTGTACTCAAGAGGTTTCAATTAACCTCTGGTAACTAAAACAGAAACCTATAGATAGTTGGAAGGGCCGAAATCTCACTGGAAGCATGGTCTTTTGCTCACTTCCCCGTTCAGACTCAGCAATCTATAAAATCTCAGCTGTGTTTGCTGGAACTTTGAACAAGATAGCTGGTGTTACCTGAATAAGTGACAGGATTTGGGATGTTTCACTTTCAAAGAATAATAAGATTTTTGCCAGGGATGATAGTTTGATGATATTTTCTAAAATCAGAGGGCTAAACTCATTTTTCTAAACTGAAATTTATCAAAACCTAACACTTTACTAAAGTTATGTGAACAATTCATAGGTTAATTACAAATAGTCTAGTGCTGAGACTGTAACTTGTATCTATAAAATATAACATTTTTTTAGAAATGAAAGAATTGGTGAATTTGGCTAATTCAGGGTTACAAATAGGTTGATTGTTAAATATTTGATTTTACTCTGTTCTTATGATGAAAGTGGGAAGTCTAATCTAACTGCATTTGCTAATAGAGTTTTCTTTTCTCTTTTTGGATCCTTCAAGTCTGACAATCTCCAACCTTTTTTACACATGTCATATATACCTGTTCAGGAGGTACATTCAAGGACGGTAACACAAGGACTGTTGAGAGACTGTGACATGTTGAGACAATAGGAGACATAATGGTGGCCAAATGATTGGCAGAAGATGTCAACTGAATGGACTGGAGATTAGAGCAGTTGTGTGTGTCCATTGTTACTTCAAGACACTAACACGTGTTCCTTCTTGAAGAGCTTCAGTTGTTGAGACATTACCACCTGCAGACCCATCCGTGTGCTTATTGAATCTTATTTAAGATTCTTCTATAAATTTATTCTAAAAATCTACTTTGGTCCCCAAATTTGGTTTGCTTGCAAACAAATTATACCAACACAGCTGATATTTGTAAAACCGCTCAAGAGAAACAACTTATTTTAAAAAACAACTTATTTTAAAAAACAGAATGATTTCAAATAACATTTGCATATTGATCTGCAAATATTTTTTTTCTAAATAGGGAATGTTTTTTCTTATAGTTGGCAAAGGCCGATATACCAGTAACTTATATTAACTTTCTTTTTCTTATAACCATTGTTCTCTTTACAGTTTCTTAGAAACCTAAAATGTGTGTGTGTGTGTGTGTGTGTGTGTGTGTGTAAATGTATGTATACACATAATCTTTAAGACTAGGAACCATACAAGGAAAATATATAAAAAACTAGGGGAGAGAGTAAGGTTTGCCGTCTTTGTTCACTTGGCATCAGATACCAAACTTGACAAAAGCTACTTCTATATATAGTTTTAAGTATACATTTATTACAGTAAAATATTTTTAGAACGAATTTTAGATGGAATACTAATGGGATAAATACTTGCATTATTTGTCTTCAAACTCAATTATAAATATTACTGAACAGAATTTTTTATAAGTGATCAATGATTTACACTTAAAATTCATATAGATTTTGCATTTTGTCCTTGTGGAACAAAGATAATGAAAAGAAATATACTGGATTTAGTTTTCTTAACTCTATTTCTTTAATAAGAAACTGGTGAGCATGCAACAACTGAATTTTTGTTTTCAAAAATTGGTTTCAGAGTTCTGAGATTAATTTTAAGCTTTCTAAATGTAATGATGTCAAAACACTCAGTTTTTCATTTTCCCTTTTGACCACAAAGGAACTCATGTAATTAGAGGGAGGGGGTGAGGGAGAGAGAGAATCCCAAGCAGGCTCCATGCCCAGCATGGAGCTGCATGAGGGGCTTAATCCCAGGACCCTGAAACCATGACCTGAGCTGAAATCAAGAGTCGGATAATTAACTGACTGAGCCACCCAGGTGCCCCAATCATAGCCAGGTTTTGAAGCCACAGGATACGGAGGATCACAAAGAGGTTGAACCTTGTATTAGGTTTGAGGCCCGCAAGTTGAAGCAGCAAAAGATGAGGCAGGCAGGTGGAAGGCAGATGAGAGGTTTATAGGGGCTCACAATAAATCTTGACTATTCTTTTTAATTTTTTTAGAAGATTTTATTTATTTATTTGACACAGAGAGAGAGCATGAGCAGGGGGAGCAGCAGAAGAAGAAGCAGGCTCCCTGTTGAGCAGGGAGCCCGACATGGAGCTCAATCCCAGGACCCTGGGGTCATGACCTGAGCAGAAGGCAGACGCTTAACCAACTAAGCCACCCAGGCATCCCTTATTTTTATTTTAATATGAGAACAAGAAATTTAGGTTCTTCTGAATCTAATGGCCCACTAAAAATGTTTAAAAAAGCCAGAGAATTACTTTGTGAATGACCTCATACAAAGCACCCAGTTAGATATTTTCCTGAGATGAACAGAGAACACAAAAATACATCCAGGAATGGATGAGTGCCAATATGCTAATTCCAAGGGCCTCCTTTCAAATCCCTGCTCCACCTGCACCCCGAGAAGACACAAATCAATACTGTACCTATTTTGAGTTGTCAGTTTGCCAAACCCATATGATGAAAGCACTTGAGGAAATTTAGAACGAGGCTGGGTCTACATGACCGCAATGATTGAAAGGATGGCAGCATCTGCTCTTCCCAGATTGGATGGGGTAACTCATCTACATGGCTTGAACCTCAAGGTCCATAACTAGGCACTTTTATTTGGATCTCACACTGTAAACAGAGCTATTAGAACTGTACTTTGGACAATTCAGTGGCCGGTAATTTCACGAAAGGAAATTTATAATGAAAGGGAAATTTTAATACTTGAGAACAGGTGAAATTCATTAGCAGGACATTTGTCAGACAAAGGACAACTTTGAACGGCATGATCTGAAGGGACAAAAAGTTTAATAAATATGTACTTTGCTTCAGTATTTGCTAAACGTAAACTGTCCTTTTCTCAGGAAGATTAAGCAATTAGTGCCCCACTCTCCTCTTCTCTAAATAAATTCATTCTTGGCTCAGTGTGATCTTTTGTAGAACTTTATAGTTTGGGTTTTCTTTTTGATTTGTTACACTTCTAAGTTGAAGTTTGAGTGTGTTAAGACTCAGTAAATGAGTACACATTTCTAAGTTTCTCAGAAGCTACTGAATATGCAGTTGGAACCAAAAACAATGTTTTCATTTGTGATGGTGTGTTAAGAGAGAGAATGTAAATCCCAGTTGTGTAGGTAAGGAAAGATGTGACAGGATTTCTAAGTATGAAGTAATTAGGAAAAGTTAGGAGGATTTAAAAAAACCATCCAGATTCTTTAGAATTATATACCAGTGAAATGGAACTGAAAGGTTCATAGTAATGAAAATTTTTAGATTTCCTGAAATACACAAAAATATCACATTTTAAAGCAAAAGAGAAAAAGAATTATCACATGTTCTCTGCAAGGTATAAATGGCCTTATGCAATATGTACATCTATATTTTGTATGACCACATATAATTTTCTGCCACTATTCATTATTTATGCCTTTTTACTTTCAAATTTACACATCATGAGCTTTACCCAGAGGAGTTAAGCTTAATATAAAACTTTTTAACAAGGAAATTACCATATAAAATCTGAAGAAGTTAATTCCACAAATTATCTTTATGAAAAGGAAAAGAATAGAAATAATCTTGGAAATAAGTACTGATCCATATGCCTAAGACCAACAAGATATCAGTGTGTGGTGAATGAAATTGGGTTGGAACATGAATGAGAATTTGCTGATAGATTTAATGAAAAATGTGCTATTCACAGCCATTCATTTGCATTATTATTATTTGATAATTAATGGATCTCTGGTAGAAGTTTATGAATATTTTTATATGATTTAGGCTAAAAGGAAAACTGAAGGTCACTGGGATATAAAGATTCTGTAAAGTTAAAGATATCAAAGTCTGAAGATAGAGATAAACACAAATACATGCTTATATCTCCTTCAACTTTATTTCCCTTTAAAAAAGTAAAGTAGTCATATCTCATAATAAAAACAATATGAGTATTGCTCCTGAAGCTCAAGGCTGGCTCAGCACATAATGGTTAAGTAGCCAGGCCAGTGCTTTGGGCCCCATGAAAGCCTGTGCTGCCACAGATACTGAGAACTTTATCTGTATCGCCAGTGCCTTTTTGGTGGAGGAAAAAAATCAAGAAAGCAAAGAATAGCCAAAATTAGGAACTCGGACTGACATACTTAGAGTTTTTAAAATAATAAATGTAGGAGCGCCTGGGTGGCTCAGTCAGTTAAGTGTCCGACTCTTAATTTCGGCTCAGGACATGATCTCAGGGTCGTGAGGTCAAGCCCCATGTAGGGCTCTGTGCCCAAGACAGAGTCTGCTTGAGATTTTCTCCCTCCCTCTCTGGTCCCCCACCCCCACTCACACTTGCTCTTTCTCTCAAATAAATAAATAAATATTTAAGAAAAAAACGCAGGTAAAAGAAGAAATGAAAGATTCTTTTTATAATGGGACCAAGACTAGACAGGAAATGTGACATCACGGGGTCTGGGGAAGAGAGTATTTGTGTAAGAGTTGAGACTTGAATTCTAGCCATGAGTCTACTAATTACCAGTGTGACCTCAAACAAATTATCAAATATTTTTGAGGCTCCTATTTTTCATTGATAAGAAAATGGGGATAACTGGACTTAACCTAACTTCATGAGTGTGTAGTATCATAATGAGGAAGATTAAATATTTTTTGGATAGAGTGGTGTGATAGTAATAGACTTTATGCCCAGCTTCTCTATTTTCTTTATTAATTATTCAACCATGCACAAGCTATTTTTTCTCTATGATGATCAGTTTTGTTATCTGTAAAGTAGGTAAACTATAACAACTATCTTTAAGGATTGTCACCATCTCTGATGTGGTGAATCCACAAACTCAGAAGCACGCCCTACATCTAGATTTAAGTATATGTTACTTGGTATGTTTCCTTCTTGATTTGGTTTGAACTGGAGATGTTTTAGTCGATCCTAAATGAGCTAATACTCCTCATCTAAATGTTTCCTTGCCTCAAATTTCTGTCCTGGTACATCTTTCCCTCTAAAACTGAAATACCTTTCTGAGGAATTTCATTCAGTCCCATCCATAGTATTAAATACAAATATTTACTGATACAGATATGTAACATTTGTTTCTTCAGTTCAGATCTCTCTTCAGAAATCCATCTTGTTTCTAATATCCATCTACTTCTTTGACATCTTATTTTGGATATTAACTGGCTATCTCAAAATCAGTATGTTGAAAACGGAGCTCTTGATATTCTTCCAAAAGTTCAGCCTCCTCCCATTTCCTCACCATCACTCAGTTACTTGTTCAATTTAAAAATCTATGGATTATTCCCAATACCCCCTTTTCCCTCATTAACCACATTCAGTCCATTAACACTTTTAATTTCCAGTCCATCCTCTTGCCTGCATGCCATACTTCAGCTTTAGTCAAAGATACCATAATATTTATTCTGAACTATTGTTCCATCATCCAGCAGGTCTCAGTCAATTCACTCACAGTAGCCAGCCAGGTTTCTCAGCAACATAAATTAGATTACATCAACCCTTCGAGTAAAAATATTCAGTGATTTTTGTTCCATTGTTTTTGGAACAAATTCTAAACTCCTTCCCATGACTCATGAACCTGCTCTCTCCACCTCTCTGATCTTTTCTTATAGAATTCTTCACCTCCTCATTATCATCTAGCTGCCTTGTCCCCAAGCACCCTTCCCAAGCTTTTCCAGTATTTATCTCCTTTGGAGTATGTTTCTTGGCCTTTCTCATGGCCACTTCACTCTCACCTTTCGAGTCAGCACTGCAATGCCACTTTCTCAGGACAGCATTTCTTGCCTGCTCTATCCAAGTTGGATTTTCTCATTACTTTTTATTTCAAAATTATTTTGCATTTTTTCTTCATAGCACTAATCTCCAGCTGCTTATTTTGCTCTTGTATTTCTCCACTGATTTGTTTTTACTCTGCCTCTCTCTCAGGAAGGGAATTTCCACAAAGGAAAGGTCTCAATGTGACTTTTGTATAGCTATATTCCCATTGCCAGGAACAGTGGCTTAGCACATAGTAGCTCCTCAATAACTATTTGTTTAATGAAGAGATGGGTGGGAGTAGACAAATATATATGACACAGGCAAAATTCTGAAACAAGGCAAAATGTGATGGAGGAGAGAGGTGTATGAACAAGTTATAATGTGACACACATGGGATGAAAACACTAGTGTGTGTGAAATAACATTGAAAAAGAGCAGAAGGAGCAGATAATTTGTTCTGGGAATGATTTGACAAAACAAAGATGATAAGTTTACCTGAGACTTAAAAGAATAGAGAGAACTTCTCCAGGATAGCAAGGTGGAGGAAAAATATCACAGTAATAGAAAACAGAGTTTTTATATTTGTAAAGGTGGGCAAGCATCTGGTGGCTTGTGGTACCTCCAAGAAGTCCAAAGTGGCTGGCATCACAGGACATGGTGACAAGATGAGGAAGTTGCTTCTCAAGAACCAAAAATATTCTCAAGCATAATAGCCCTTTTTGATGTATCTAAATATATTGGACCAGGATTTTTTTTTTTAACTTCCTGATTGCTTAAGAGTTGAACTTGAGTTATAATAGATTTTACAGGAAGTATGAGAATGGTAAGTAAAAGAGCATCTCTTCAAATAGGTATTCTAAACTGTTTTTTCTTGGTACTCAAATCAGCAAATGATGACTTTGCTTTCAGTATGTAAATGAGTGAATCTCACAAAATTTTTTCATAACTTCAGATACAATGTGTTCATCAGCTGAATATATTGTGTTTGTGTATGTGTTTGTTTTTGTTTTTTGGGGGGGCGGAGGTGGGGAGGGCGAGGGAGAGAGAGTCTTAAGCAGACTCTGTGCAGAGCACAGAGCCCAACATAGGGCTCAAAATCACGACCCTGAGATCATGACCTGAGCCGAAACCAAGTATGGGACACTTAACCGACTGAGCCCCCCAGGCGCCCCTTGGGTGGGTGTGTTTTAATCACGGAATCAGTCTGGAGGTAGATACTCCAAGGTTGGTACTGCGGCTCAGTTGGAAGTTTCGATCTTTTGCTCTGCTGTCAGCAGGCTAGCTCTTGCACTTAAACGTGTTTGTCAGGAACTGTGAAGGGTCTGAAACTTTACCCTGCTTGCAAAATAAGTACAGTTGACCTTTGAACAACATGG
>NW_023179328.1:23507-43609 GCF_002007445.2 Ailuropoda melanoleuca
GTTCTTTGAAAAATGTCCTCGGTATTTTGATCAGGATAGCATTGAAGGTGTAGATTGCTCTGGGTAGCAAGGACATTTTAACTATTTAACTATTTTCTTCCTTTATTGGAGTATAATTGACAAAATCATACATGTAAAGTATAAAATGAGATGACATAGTACACAAATTATAAAATAATTTGGAAATTATTTTAAAATTGCAATAATCACCTCACATACTTACTTTTTTCTGTAGCTGGAATGCTTAAGAACTACTCTCTTAGCAAATTTCAGCTACACAATATATTATTTCTAATTGTAGACATCATGCTGTACATTAGATCTTCAGAATTATTCATCTTATAACTGAAGGCTTACAGCCTTGGACCAGCATCTTCTCATTCCCCTCATCTGCAAGCCCCTGATAATTACCATTCTACTCTCTGCTTTTATAAATTCGATCTTTTCTTTTTTTCTTTTTTGATCTTATATACAAGTTTAATCACAATGTATTTGCCTACCTCTGGCTTATTACGTTTAACATAATGTCCTCTAGGTTCGAGCACGTTGTTGTAAATAGCAAGATTTTCTTTTTTCTCATGGTTGAATAATATTCCATTGCACATATATATATATATGTATCACACCTTCCTTATCCATTCATACACCAGTGGATACTTAGGTTGTTTCTGTATGTTGGCTACTGTGAATAAAGCTATAATGGACATGAGGATGCAGATATTTCTTCAAGATACTGATTTCATTTCCTTCAGATATATACCCAGAAATGGGATGGCTGGATCATATGGTAGTTCTATTAAGTTTTTGAGTAACTTCCATACTCTTTTCCATATGCCTATAACAAATTACGTACCCACTCAAAGTATATAAGTGTTCTGTTAATCCACATTCTCACCAATGCTTGTAAATTCTTGTTTTTTTGATAAAAGCCATTTTAACATGTATGAAGTGACAATTCGTTGTAGTTTTGATTTGCGTATACCTGACAGTGATTTTGAGTACCAACTTGCCATTTGCATGTAGTCTTCATAAAATGTCTATTCAAATCTATGCCCATTTTTAATTGGGTGGGATTTTTTTTGCCATTGTGTTACATAGATTATATTATATATATAGTATATATATATTGTGTGTATATATATATATACATATACACACTATAGATATATGTAATACATGTTATACATATGTATATATTCCCCTCATCAGGTCTATAGTTTGCAAATATTTTCTCCCATTCCATTTTACGTTAGGTTGCCTTTACATTGTGGATTTGCTGAGTGAGTAGGAGCTTTTTTATTTGACATAGTTTTATTTATTTCAGCTTTTGCTGTCTTTGCTTTTCATGTAAAGAAGATATTTCCCAATGTCTCTTCTAGGACTTCCATGGTTTCAAGTCATATTTAAGTCTTTAATTCATCTAGAGTTAATTTTTGTCAGTGGTTTAATATTGTGGTTTCTTTTCTTTCTTTTTTTTTTTTTTTGGTGCTTGTGGATATCCAACTTTTCCAACACTATTTACTGAAGACACTGCCTTCCTCATGTGTATTCTTGACTCCCTTATCATGTTTTAATTAATAATATATGTGTGAGTTTATTTCTGGCTTCTAATTTAGTTCCATTGATCTGCCAATATGATATTGTTTTCATTTTTATCACTTTATGATACAGTTTGAAATCAGGATGCATGATGCCTTCACCTTTGCTCTTGTTTCCCAAGATTACTTTGGCTCTTTGGTAGTCTTTGTGGTTTCATGTAAATTTTAGGATTGTTTCTTCTACTTGTGTGAAAAATGCCAGTGGAATCTTGACAGGAATTGTATCTATTGATCGCTTTGGGTAGTATGCATATTTTAACAATATTAATTCTTCCAATCCATGAACATAGACTATGTTTCCATTTATTTACATCTTCTTCAATTTATTTTACCATTGTCTTATTGTTTTTAGGATACAAGTCTTTCATCTCCTTGGATAGATTTGTTCCTAGGTATTTTATTATTTTTATTATTTTTTTTTTTTAAAAAGATTTTATTTATTTATTCGACAGAGATAGAGACAGCCAGTGAGAGAGGGAACACAAGCAGGGGGAGTGGGAGAGGAAGAAGNTTTTAACAATATTAATTCTTCCAATCCATGAACATAGACTATGTTTCCATTTATTTACATCTTCTTCAATTTATTTTACCATTGTCTTATTGTTTTTAGGATACAAGTCTTTCATCTCCTTGGATAGATTTGTTCCTAGGTATTTTAATTTTTGATGCTATTGTAAATGGTATTGTTTTTTAAATCTCTCTTTCTGATAGTTCATTTTTCATTACACAACTGATTTTTGTATATTGATTTTGTATCTTGAAACTTTACTGACTTTTATTAGTTGTAACAGGTTGTTGTTATTTTGTGAAGTCATTAGGGTTTTCTCAATATATGTCATCTACAAACAGAGATAATTTTACTTATGTTTTTATTGTGGTACCTTTTATTTCCCTTTGTTCAACAGTGGTAAAATTGCGTATCCCTGTCTTTTTCCAGATCATTGAGGAAAAGCTTTCAGCTTTTCACCATTAAATATGATGTTAGCTATGGGCTCCATATTTATGGCCTCTATTATGTTGAGGTACATTTCCACAGTACATAATTGTTGAGAGTTTTTTTTTTATCATAAGTAGATTGTGAATTGTGTCAAATGTCTTTTCTATACCTATTGGGATGATTATAGGATTTTTACCCTTTGTATTGTTAATGGGGTTTATCACATTACTGATTTGCATCTGTTGAAACATCTTGAGTCCCATGGATAAACCCAACTTTATTATGGTATTTTTAATGTGCTGTTGAATTCAGTTGCTAATATTTTGTTGAACATTTCTGTATTTACATTTATCAGTGATACTGGCCTATAATTTTGTTCTTGTAGTGTTCTTGTCTAGCTTTGGTATTAAAGTCATGCTTATTTTGTAAAGTAGTTTTGGAAGTGCCCTCTGCCTTCAAATTTTTGGAATGGTTTGAGAAGAATTGTATTAATTCTTCCTTAAATTACAATGAAAACTTCTGGTCCCAGACTTTTATTTACAGAGACATATTTTTTAAAGATTTTATTTATTTATTTCAGAGAAAAAAAGGGAGCATGAGTGAGAGGGGAGAGAGGCAGAAGGACAGGGAGAAGCAGACTCCTGGCTAAGCAGGGAGCCCAATACACGGGGATCCATCCCAGGACTCTGAGATCATGACCTGAGCAGAAGGCAGACACATAACTGATTGAGCCATCCAGGAGCCCCTCTATGCAGAGATACTTAAAATTAATCATTCGGTCTTGTTCCTTATTATTTATTGGTTTGTTCAGATTTTCTATTTCTTAATGATTTTGTTTTGGCATGTTTTGTATTTCTAGGAATTTCTCCATTTCTTCTAGGTTATCCAATTTGTTGATGTGTAATTGTTTATGCTTATCTCTTAATGAATATTTATATTTCTGTGGCATCAGTTGAATGTCTCCACTTTCATTTCTCATTTTGTTTACTTTACCTTCTCTTTTTTCTTAATTAATCAGCTTTAGGTTTGTCAATTGTGTTTATCTTTTCAAAAAGGTAGGTATTAATTTTGTTGATTTTTTGGCTTTTATTTCATATATTTCTCTCTGATTTCTGTTATTTCCTTGCTTCTACTCATTTTAGGGTAGTTTGATCTTCTCTTTCTAGTTTGTTTTGATGTATAAAGTTGGTTGCGTATTTGAAATCATTTCTTCTTCTTAGTGTAGGCATTTATCACTATAAACACCTTCATAGAATTGCCTTTGTACATGAGGCATTTTTTTCTCTCTTGCTGCTTTTGAAATTCTCTCTTTGTCTTTGCAACGTGGTTAATAGGATCTTTGTCCCTTGATGAATTCTGAGCTCTGATTGCTGTGCTCCAAGCTTTCCCAATCCCTTCAGTTATGAAGATCACCTCATAATCTGGATGTGGTGAGAAAGAAATGGGCCTTTTGGTCAGAGACCCGCACAGCATAGGAAGCCAGATATTAACTCACACACTCTTTCCCCCAGTGGAGAAGTTGCAGTCTGAGTGGGTCTCTCTTGGCATTGAATTGTGCCACTTTAGGGGAGGAGTGACTCAGATAATTGAAACTGTTCCTTTCACCCACTTCAATGCACCCACTCTCGGATCTTTTTGCTCTAGCGGTGTGCTAAAACTTCTGCTAGATTCCCAGACTTCTGCAAAGATGCTCTTGTCTGTCGGTGATTATCAAAAGTGGCGTTCTTTGCCAGGAAGAATAGAAACTTGTATTCTGGCATCTTGCTGGTGTCACTCTATTTTTTTCTGGATTGAATGTATATAAGTATGTCTGTATGTATTTAAGTTTTTATTTTAATACCAGTTTGTTAACATACAGTGTTATATTAGTTTCAGGTGTATGATATAGTGATTCCACAATTCCATACATCACCCAGTGCTTATCATGACAAGGGCAATGCTTAATCCCCTCCCCTATTTCACCCATCTCCCCTGCCCGCTGCCACCTCTCTCCCCTCTGGTAACTATCACATCATTCTTTACATTTAGAGTTGTGGTTTTTTTTGTTGTTGTTGTTTTTGGTTTTGGTTTGTATCTCCTCATTTTCCCCCTTTACTCACTTTTTTTTTGTTTCTTAAATTCCACATATGAGTGAGATCATATGGTATTTGTCTTTCTCTGACTTATTTCACTTAAATTATAATCTCTAGTTTCATCCATGTTGTTGCAAATGGTAAGATATCATTCTTTTTTTATGGCTGAGTAATATTCCATTATATATATATATATCACCTCTTCTTTATCCATTCATCTTTCCATAGGCACTTGGGATGCTTCCCTATCTTGGTTAGTCTATGTAATGCTTCTGTAAACACAGGGGTGCTTGAATCCCTTTGAATTAGTGTTTTTGTTCTTTGAGTAAATACCCAGTATTGTGATTACTGGATCATACGGAAATTGTATTTTTAACTTTTTGAGGAACCTCCATACTGTTTTCCAGAGTGGCCGCACCAGTTTGCATTCCCACCAACAGTGCAAGAGGGTTCTCCTTTCTCCACCATCCTTGTCAACACCTGTTGTTTCCTGTGTTATTGATTTTAGCCATTCTGACAGGTGTAAGGTGATATCTCATTGCAGTTTTGATTTGCATTTCCTTGATAATAAGTGATAATGAGTATCTTTTCATATGTCTGTTGCCATGTGTGTGTCTTCTTTGGAGAAATGTCTGTTCATGTCTTTTGCCCACTTTTAAATTGGATTATTTGGTTTTTGGGTGTTGAGTTTTATAAGTTCATTATATATTTTGAATACTAACCCTTTACCAGAGATGTCATTTGCAAAAATCTTCTCCCAATCCAAAAGTTGACTTTTAGTTTTGTTGATTGTTTCCCTTGCTGTGCAGAATCTGTTTACTTTGATGTAGTCCCAATAGTTTTTTGTTTTTGCTTTTGTTTCCTTTGGCTCAGGGGATCTATTTAGAAAGTTGCTGTGGCTGACGTCAGAGAAGTTACTGCTCGTGCTCTCTTCTAGGATTTTTATGGTTTCAGGTCACACATTTAGGTCTTTCATCCATTTCTTTTTATTGTCTAATTGCTATGTCTAGGACTTTCAGTACTGTACTGAATAAAAGTGGTGAGACATCCTTGTGTTGTTCTTCACCTTAGGGGAGAAGCACTCAGATTTTCCCCATTATGTATGATGTTAGCTATGGGTTTTTCATCTGTGGCCTTTATTATGTTGAGGTATGTTCCCTCTAAAGCTACTTTCTTGAGGATGTTTTCATGAATGGATGTTGCACTTTTTCAAATGCTTTTTCAGCATCTGTTGGAATAATTATATAGTTCTTATCCTTCTTTTTACTGATGTGATGTATCATGTTGATTGATTTGTTAATATTGAACCACCCTTGAAAGCCAGGAATAAATCCCACGTGATTGTGGTAAATATTTATTTTTTTAAAAGATTTTATTTATTTATGTGACAGAGAGACAGCCAGTGAGAGAGGGAACACAAGCAGGGGGAGTGGGAGAGGAAAAAGCAGGCTCCCAGCATAGGAGCCCGATGTGGGACTCTATCCCAGAACGCTGGGATCATGCCCTGAGCTGAAGGCAGACGCTTAACGACTGTGCCACCCAGGCACCCCTGTGGTAAATATTTTTTAAAATGTATTGTTGGATTCAGTTTGTTAGTATCTTGTTATTAATTTTTGTGTATATGTGTCATTTTTGTGTCTTTTGTGTCCTCAGAAATATTGACCTGTAATTCTCTTTTTTGTGGTGTCTTTATCTGGTTTTGATATCAGGATAATGCTGGCCTCATAAAATAGATTTGGAAGCTTTTCTTCCTTTTCTTTTTTTTTTTTTGGAATAGTTTGAGAAGAATAGGTATTAATACTTCCTTAAATGTTTGGCAGAGGGGTTCCTGTGTGGCTCAGTCAGTTAAGCATCAACTCTTGATTTCACCTTAGGTCATGCTCTCAGGGCCTTGAGATCCAGCCCTAAGTGAGGCTCTGCGCTCAGCAGGGGATCTCCTTGGATTCTCCCTCTGCCCCTCCCTCTGCCCCTTCATCCCCATCCTCTCTCAAAATAAATAAATAAATAAATCTTTAAAAAATGTTTGGTAGAGTTCACCTGTGAAGTCATCTGATCTTGGACTTTTGTTTATTCTGGTTTTTTGATAACTGACTTTTTTTTTTTTTCCTGGTAATTGGTCTGTTCAAATTTTCTGTTTCTTCCTGTTTCAGTTTTGGTAGGTTTATGTTTCTAGGAACTTATCCATTTCTTCTAGGTTTTCCAATTTGTTGGCATGCAGTTTTTCAGAATATTCTCTTATAATTGAGTTTTTGTGGTTTTGGTTGTTATTTCTCCTCCCTCATTTGTGATTTTATTTATTTGTTTCCATTTTCTTTTTGACAAATCTGACTAGGGTTTTATCAATTTTATCATTTTTTCCCAAGAAACAAATCCTGGTTTCATTTATCTATTCTATTGTTTTTCTAGTTTCTGTATCTTTTATTTCTGCTCTAATCTTTATTATTTCCTTCCTTTTGCTGATTTTAGGTTTTGTTTCTTGTTGTTTTTGTATCTCCATTTGGTGTAAGGTTGAGTTGTTTATTTGACATTTTTCTTGCCTCTTGAACTAGGCCAGTATTGTTATAAACTTCCCCCCTTGGAACCGGTTTTGCTACATTCCAAAGGTTTTGAACTGTTGTGTTTTCAATTTCATTTATTTCCATGTACTTTTTAATTTCTTTTTTTATTTCCTCGTGACCCATTCATTGTTTAGTTGCATGTTACTTAACCTCCATGTACTTGTGGTCTTTCAGATTTTTTTTTTTTTTTGTGGTTGACTTCTAGTTTTACAGCGTTGTGGTCAGAAAAGATGCATGGTATGACCTTGATCTTTTTGAATCTGTTCAGGCTCATTTTGTGACCTAATATGTGTTCTATGTGCACGTGAAAGGAGTTGTGTATTCTGCTGTTTTAGGGTAGAATGTTGTGAATATATCTGTCAAATCCATCGGGTTCAGTGTGTCATTCAAAGCTGTTGTTTCCTTGTTGATTTTCTGTTTAGATGATCTGTCCATTGATGTAAGTGGGGTGTTAAAGTCCCCTACTATTATTGTATTATTATTGATTGGTTCCTTTATGTTTGTTATTAACAGTTTTATGTATTTGGGAGCTCCGATTGTGGGTGGATAAATATTTACCATTGTTACATCTTCTTGTAGGATTATTCCCTTAGTTATTAAACATTGTCCTTCTTTGTCTTTTGTTACAGTCTTTGTTTTACGTCTGTTTTGTCCAATATAAGCATTGATACCCCAGCATTCTTTTGACATCCATTTGCATGATAAATGTTCTCCATCCCCTAACTTTCAATCTGCAGGTGACTTTTGTTTCAAAATGAGTTTTGTAGGCAGCATATAGATGGGTCTTGTTTTATCCATTCTGTCACCTTATGTCTTTTGATTGGAGCATTTAGTCCATTTCCATTCAAAGGAATTATTGATAGATATGTATTTATTGCTACTTTATTACCTTTTTTGTAGTTGTTTCTGAAGATTGTCTCTGATCCTTTCTTGTCTTTCTCTCTTTTATGGTTTGCTGGTTTTCTTTAGGGACAGATTAGATTTCTTTCTCGTTATTCTTTGTATATTTATTAGCGGTTTTTGAGTTGTAGTTACCATTAGGTTTGTATATAACATCTTCTGCATATAGCAGTCTATATTAAGTTGATGGTCATGTAAGTTTGAACCCATTCTTTACTCCTGTCTTCCCCAGGTCTATGGTGTCATATTTTACATCCTTTTATTTTGTGAGTTCCTTGACTGATTTTTTTTTTAACAGAAATAATTATTTTTACTGCTTTGTGTTTCCTACCTTCATACTGTCACTTTTGGTTTCTTTTTTTCACTAATAGACTCCTCTAATATTTCTTGCAGGGCTGCTTTTGTGATCATGATCTCCATTAATGTTTGTTTGTCGGAGAAACTCTTTATCTTTCCTTCTGGTCGGAATAATAGCCTTGCTGGATAGAATATTCTTGGCTGCAGGTTTTTCCCATTCAGTACTTTGAATTTATCTGCCATTCTCTTCCAACTTGGAAAATTTCTGCTGAAACTCCCCTGATAGCCTTATCGGTTTTCCCTTATATGTTACTGTATTTTTGTTTGTTTCTTTTGTTTTGTTTTTGTCTTGTTGCTTTTAAAATTTTTCTAAATCATTATGTTTTGCCAATTTAATTATAATATGTCTTGGTATGGGTCTGCTTTTGTTGATTTTTCAGGGTTCTCTATTCCTTCAGGATCTGGATATCTCTTTCCTCCCCCAGGTTAGGGATGTTTTCTGCTATTATTTCTTCAAATAATTTTTCTGTCCCCCTTTTCCTCCTTTTTATTTCTGGGACTTCTATAATACGAATGTTGTTGTGTTTGATGGAGTCACTGAGTTCCCTATGTCAATTCTCATTTTGCATAATTCTTTTTTCTTGCTTTTGTTCAGCGTGATTACATACCAGTACTTTGTCTTATAAGTCATTAATTCATTCCTCTGCTTCTTCCAGCCTGATGTTCATTCCATCAAGTGTGTTTTTCATTTTGTTTATTGAGCCTTTGATCTCTGTTATGTTATTCTTTATCTCTGTGTTAAAGTTCTCACTCATGCCTTTGACTTTTTTCTCCAGTCCAGTGAGTATCTTTATGATCATTATTTTAAATTATCCATCAGGCATCTTGTTAATATATAGTTTACTGACATCTCTAGCTTTGGCCTTGTATTATTTTTTCATTTGGGACAAATTCTTCTGTTTTCTCATTTCATCTAAATTTTTGTGTGCTTCTTTGTTCAGAAAGTTAGCAACTTCCTCTGCTCTTGAGGGTAATGGGGTTATGAAGAAGAGGTTCTATAGTGCTCTGTAGTGCTGTGACCCCTGTTCCCCAGGGCCTGACACTTCAGGGAGTGTCCCCAATGTGTGGTATATGCACACTGTTATTGCATCCTGACTGCTTTATCCTTCAGGCCAGTCATCTGCAGAGGCCCTCTTTGCCTGTTGTGGTCAGTATTTGGTCCCTGGCCTGACTGTGTTTTTTTTTTTTTTTAAGATTTTATTTATTTATTTAAGAGATAGAGACAGCCAGTGAGAGAGGAAACACAAGCAGGGGGAGTGGGAGAGGAAGAAGCAGGCTCATAGTGGAGGAGCCTGATGTGGGTCTCAATCCCATAACACGGGGATCATGCCCTGAGCTGAAGGCAGACGCTTAACTACTGCACCACCCAGGTGGCCCTGTGTTGAGTTTTAACTAGGTGTGTTCTGGTCTGTTTGTGAAATGAGACATCTTACCACCACTGCTGGAATCAAGGCTCACCAAAACTCCCAGGGTGGGAGATGTGGTAGGGGCAGGGGTTTGGGGTATCCTGGGGGAGGAGGTTGGCTGCACTGGGACTGCGGCAAGCATGACCAGGAAGGGTGTCTCCACTGGAGCACGGGGAGGTGGGACTTGGTGTAAGCAAGTTAGATAGTGAGTGCTGACTCAGTGCTGGTTCCGATAGGTGGCTTTGTGTTTATGGTGGGGGGGTGGAAATGGCACCTACTAGTTCCTTTGTTCCCTAAGGGATCTCTCTGTGAAAACTGCTTTTCTGCAACATGCTCCTCAAGCCGGGGTTCTCTTCAGACTGCTCTTTCCAGTTGTGTTCACGGGCTGCTTGCTTCCTTTCCTCTAAGCCCCAATGCTCCTTGAGCTATCAGAGAGCCAAGCATACTGACCTTTAAGATCCCAGGCTTTAAACCCCACTGGGTGTAAGAATTATGAAATTTGGTACCTCTCACTTTCCAAGACAATTGTTATGGTGATTCATTTTTCCCATGTGCTCCCTTGTGTGTTAGTCTG
The DNA here is from genome assembly GCF_002007445.2 of Ailuropoda melanoleuca. NCBI lineage: Eukaryota > Metazoa > Chordata > Mammalia > Carnivora > Ursidae > Ailuropoda > Ailuropoda melanoleuca. The sequence goes on from NW_023179328.1 coordinate 33,910, forward strand.
TTTTCTTGCCTTTCTCTGTGACCATGGCTCTCTCCCCACCTCAGTGGCCACAATCCATTTCTCTCAAACTGTGTCTCTGTACATCTTACCTCTTTGATGTGGCCTTTTCTTGAGCTTTAGTTGTGGAATTTGTTCTGCCAGTCTTCAGGTCGATTTCTGGGGTATTTAGGATGATTTAATAATTATCTAGGTTTATTCATGGGATGGGGCAGGCCTCGGTTCCTCCTACTCCACTGCCATCTTCTTCCCTTCACTGCCGTGTAACTGTCTTATTACAGGTTTCTTCTTTGTGGTTCTTTTATTGTTTTATTGACTAATGCCTATCAGTAGACATTTATTTTGCTATATATGTATCAAGAAATTTGTATATCCATTCATACATACTTGGAAAAAATAAAACTAAGTATATCCATTGGTAGAAATAAGATTGTTATTATAAGCATTTTACTACAGTTAATATAGACGAGGGTTAAAAAACCATAAATATCTCAGATCATTTACTTACTGAGAGGAATGCATTCGGGAGGAGGGAACCAGTCATTCTCTGTACATGTCATTACAGTCTGCTCATTTTGAAGACTGTGACCAGAATTGCATTTAACTGGCACAGATTCACCTTGGAAATATGTTTGTCCTTGCCTTGGATAATCTCCATTTTTCAAATCAGTGAAAATACATCGTCCTAAAAATCATAAAAATGATAACAAAATTTTTTAAAAACCCATAAATTCAGTCAAAATAGTTAATTAAAGCCTATTTGTACAATTTTTAAACTATAATGCTCAAGTATCCAAAAACAACATGTAACTTCAGAAAAACTAAGGCTAATGCCAAATGTGTAAAAAGAAAAAAAATCAATATTCAATATTATCTATCTTCAGTTTTTATAATTAAAATATGTATGGATAATAGAGGTGTTTTTGAAAAGCCTCTATCTTTATCTCTAATGTGATTTTTATGAAGAGTGCCTCATAAAAGAAAAAAACCTCTATTGGTCTCTTTGCTCATAAAATGTATCCCTTGGCCTTATTTAGCCATACAAAGCTTAATTGTACTCACTTGTTTTCCTCCTCTACTATTTGAAATGTTTACACATATACAATTATAAAAAGGTTTACTTACTCTGGCATGGTACTTCTGGTTTCCATCCGTCCTGTGTGCAAGTAATGTAGTGCCAATAATTTCGTGAAGGAGTCACAAAATTGGAATCACAGGAATAGTAATAATATTTCCCTATAGCTACTGGAAAGTATGGTCTATATCTATTTTCATCGTACAAACGTCCATGTTTTATTTCTGGAAATCCACAAGGCTTCTCTTGCAATACAAACAAAAGAAACAAAAGCAGTATAAATAATCTTTTACCTTAATAAAAAATCGTTAGAAATGAATTGTTTCATTGGTGAATTATATCCTCTTATTAACATAATTTCACTCATTGCAACAGGGTTTCTAGGACAAGAAAAGTTATAAAATTCAGATGACAGGGATATGTGATGAAATTATTGCTAATGAAGTTAAAATGTATCTTGTGGGTCACATGATAGATAAATCTGTACGAAGACTCTTGAGTAATAAAAGTGTACAGACCTATTTAACAAAGTCTCCTTGAGTTTGTATATCCTAGCCCTGGTTGATTAAACGAGCATCTTGGTTGGGAGATGAAAGTACTGATTTTATTGCTCAGATCATCTATCTTCTTTTCCTTTCTTTTCTGTTCTCAACAGAAATCAGAGCCCTGGGTTTTCTTCTCAAACCAACTGAATATAGGGAGATAGTGGGATTTTTTGGTAGATTAACATTCATTAATTTATTTTACTATTTATTGTAAATAGTGTAAGAAATTTAGAGGAACACAAAATTTTTCCATTCGCCACATTATACAGAAAAATAATATTCTTATTAAAGCCTGAAACCAGTCATTGAGGCAAGTTTTCCTCTTTTATTTAATCAGAGAAATGGACTAAGAATATTTCTTAATATCCAAATAGTTAATTAAGATTATGGTAAACATTTGATTGTTATTACTAATTTTAATTGGAGAAGGAGTCATTTAAAAATATGTCATACATATGTCATAATATAAATTACATATATTATATAAATGAAGTATTTTAAAATGTCATACGTAATATGTCATACTTTATATGGCATATTTGACACATATATGCATACATATCATATATAATGTGGCATATGTCATAATATGTATATATCATGTATGTGAGGTGTTTAAAAATATGTCATATTTACATAATATGTAATATATACCATATATAGGACTGCTTTCAACTGTGTCATATAAGTCATAACATGTATATTTTAGAATAAAAGTGAAATTTGATGCCATCATAGTGAATATTTTTAAACACCAAGATGTCCTATTTTTGAGGTATAGTATAATTATATATTTTGAATTATTCTTATATATTGAATATTTTTGACATATATGTTTAAGAGTTCTGCTGTTTATAACACATTTATATATAATATTTTCTAGAAAAACATTCCCTTTTTGTTGGATGATTTAGAGAAAATCTAGTACATTTAATACCAGAGTAATATTAGTTTTTTCCCATAAAATGATTTGATTGCAAAAAATCTTTTTTTTTAAAGATTTTTATTTATTCATTCAACAGAGAGAGAGACAGCTAGCGATAGAGGGAACACAAGCAGAGGTAGTGGGAGAGGAAGAAGCAGGCTCCCAGTGGAAGAGCCTGACATGGGGCTTGATCCCCGAGCGCCAGGATCACGCCCTGAGCCAAAGGCAGACACTTAACGACTGAGCCACCCAGGCGCCCCTGATTGCAAAAAATCTTTTACAACACATGAACAAAAGTTCCAACACACACACACACACACACACACGTATTCATTATTATCTTCATCTTAAGTTCACTGATTCATTTTCTTTTTTGTTTGATTAGAGAAATTTTCCAGTAGTTTCTGCAGACTTGTTATATGGATTAGAAATTTGAATCCTTGCATATACTAATGTTTTTCCTTAATAAAGATTTTTAAAAAGATTTTACTTATTTATTTGAGAGAGAGAGCATGCACACAAGGTAGGGGGAAGGACAGAGAGAGACCAGTCTCCCAACTGAGCAGGACCCTGGGATCATGACCTGGGCCAAAGTCAGATGCTTAAACAACTGAGCCATCCAGGTGCCCCTTTAATAAAGATTTGCAAATGATACCTTCTTTAGGTATAGTTCTTGGCCTACAGTCCATAGCTCTTATTGATAGATTTTTTTCCCCCGACTTTCTTTAAGCTTCCAATGTTGAGATCAAAATGCTCAATTACTCTTATCCCTTTTAAGAAACATTTGAGGGGTTTTCCCCCCTATTAATTTTTAAGATTTAGGTTATTTTCTCTTTACCCTTGAATGAATTTCATCATCATACATTAAGATGTGTATCATTTAACAATAATTCTACCTTGAACAAGCTTCAGTCTTTGGATTTGCAAGAACTGAGTCTTAAAGAACTCAATTAAATTAGCTGTGATATTGTAAAGGAGAGATTTGAATCCTGGTGGTCTGATTTCAGAAAAACTATGGTTATCCACCTTTTATAGTGTTTCAAAGGATGTCAATAACAGAAAATAGCCTGCCGAGATTTTTTTCAAAAGTGTACAAAGGGGATAAAATTAAAGTACGTATTATTATTATGACAGGCTTGAACCCCTTTACTAACTTCCTCTTCATCTGGACACACTTAAATATGTTTTTATACTCTAACAAGATCATCTCTGAAGCAAATAAAATATTTCACATACGGTCTGATCAACACTGAGATTGGCGAGACTTAGAACAGTCTCATCTCTCAATGTAGGTTGTGGTCATATTAATAGTACTGGTGGTTCTGTCATAGTTTTGACTCAAACTAATCTCAAAATTGATTAAAATATTCACTATTTTTTTTAAAGTAGGCTCCACACCCAGCATGGGGGCCAATGTGGGGTTTGAACTCATGACCCTGAGATCAAGACCTGAGCTGAAATCATGAGTCAGACACTTAACCAACTGAGGTCCCCCAGGCACCCCCAATATTCACTAATTTTAAAAATATTTCTAATCTGTCTGTACTTGTACAGCTGATTCCTTTGACCTAAGTCCAGGATCTTACAGTTATCACTACTAAATGTCATGTTATTAGATTCAACCTAGCCCACAGGATTCTTTTTGAAGAATGAATCTGTGCTAATGCAGATTCACTACTGTTATCCTGAGTAATTCCACTTGTGAATTTGTACTGTTTCCCCTAATCCAATAAAACTATATGATAACAGAAATGAGTGATGAAATAGGCCTGAGAACAAAGTCCTGAATCTGACACTTAGGTAAGGTTATTTAATGAAATTACCAACTATCTCAAACCATCTAACTGGTCAATTTCCCCATCTTGTCCACAAGAAATTCATAAGGTCCCTTGCGGAATAACCATGCTGAGGTCCAGATACAGCTGGACTGATCTACCATTTCCATAAGCCAACCATAAACATGATTAAATATTTTCCTTATGGAAGTGGCTCAAGATGGAGATGTAGGAGATCCTGAACACACCTCTACCCTTGAACACACTGAATCTACAATTACATGTGTCTGAAACCCACCTCCCCCAAACTAGGTGAGTGATTACTACACATTGGGCAAATGAGAAAAAACCCACATCAAAGTGGGTAGAAGAAATTGAGGCACAATCTAACCATAAACCTCATCCACAGCATGATGACCCACAATTAGGAAGGAACTCCAAACCCCAAGCTTCTCCCTGAGGAGTGAAGGATTTGGACCTGACATGCAGAACCCCAATTTTAAGGTTGGCACTAGACAGACAAGCCTGAAGAACATCTAGCTTTGAAAACCAATGGGGCTTGTGTCCATAAGACCACAGACTACAGCTAACAGAGAAATAGTTCTTAAAGAGTCCACATGCATGGACTCACCCACCCCATGGCCCCACATAGGGGAAGCCAGCTGAAAAGTGCCCAGACTTTCTGTGAAAGAGACTTAATGCCTATCTTAAAGCATTGGCCTGAGGGACAAGCATTTAATTTGATACACATCTAGGGGCTTACTAAAACTCTCTTCAAGGACAGAGGCCAGCAGTCACCTTCTTTATGCTCTCCCTCTGCCTCATTCCAGCTTACTGGTATCTACAGGAAAGGAGCTTGTACCCTCTTTAGACACCCCCAGATTTTTACAACTGCCACCCAGGAGACATCTCCAGATCACATGGCTGTGGTGGCCAGTGGGTCCTACAGGACTGTAACAATTAGGAAGTTCTTAACAGGCTACCATCCCCAGGGCACAGGAGAGAATCACAGACTGAAGTAGTCATCTTTCTGTGGAAAAGGCCTATTAGATTAATTTTCATTGCTGGGGCCTGAGGGGAAGACTTCTAATTAAACAATTGAGGGCCCAACTATAATCCTCTACAAAGACTTTTTAATATAAGCGTTATTTTCAGGTCCTCCTTCTGCTGCACTCCAGAGCAGTGGTAACTCCTAGAGGAAGTTTGTACAAGGATCTGGTGCCCTGGTTTTCATGTTTGGCATACTGGATTTTGTGGCTGCCACCCAGGGGACATTACTTGATCTGATGGTCACTGGGGCTTGCATTCATAGGTCCCACAGGATTGTAACAAATGCAGACAGTTCAGAGCTGGCTACCACCCCCAGGGTACACTGTAGATACAGACTGAACTACAGTCTCAATCTTCCTATGAAAGAGGCCTGTTAGTTAGCCTTTTCTGAAGTTTCAGCCTAAGGGGCAGGCTTCTGGTTTGGCACACATCTGGGGGTATACTTAGGTATTCTCTGGGAATAGAGGCCAGTAGAGACCAACTTTGTGATCTTCCTCTGCCTGACTTTACGTCAATGGTATCTCCAGGAAAGGAGCTTGTTCTTTTCCTTAGTGCCCTGGCTTTTGTGGATTCCAGGTAGGGTATACCTCTAGATTGCTTGCTTTGGTGGCCAGGTGGTCTTATGACTGTGGTCCCATAGGTATGTCACAAATGGAGAAATAATTCTAAACCAGCTACCACCCCAGGACACAGCAGAGAGGTAGGAGACTAAGGAATCTATTTTTTCTGTGAAAGAGGACTATTGGCCTATCTTCATAACTGAAGCCTGAGAGGCAGGCTTCTAATTAAACTAAGGGCCAATTGTAATCCTCCCAGAGACCTCTAGAGACCACAGCTCTCTCTTTGCTGCACTCCAGAGTGCTGGTATTTTCTAGAAGGGAGCTCAAACACACAACTGGTGTCCAGTTTTTGCATCTGGTGCCCGGTTTTTGTGATTGCTGCCCAGGTATTGGCCCTTGATTGCCTGCCTTTGGTGGCCAGCCGGGTTTGTATTCATGAACTAAAAGAGATGGTGGCAGAGAAAGAAACAATTCTTAACTGGCTATCACTCTATTGCTCAGGTCAGAAGGAGCAGACAGAAATGCCCATCTCCCAGTCTTCCCCTGAAAGAGGTATATTTGCTTACATTAAACATTGCTGCCTGAGGACCTGGCTTCCAATCAGCTAGAATGTAGGTGCTGACTGAGATCCTCCCCTTTGGGACACTGGCCAGGTCTTGACCCACTCTCAGCTACTGGGAGCCACTAAAAATAAAATAGGGTGATTGGGGTGTGAATGATTCTTTTAATGTACTGTTGGATTCGACAATCCAACAGTCACAATTGTTGGACAATCACAAGGCTTGCGGGATAACCAAAAACCAGAGTAGCTTTAAACAATAATGGTCATCTCCTGAGTGAGACCATTCCTTCAAGACTAAGAGAGATGGCTGTTTTATCTAATGCACAGAAACCAACACAGAGAGTCAAGGAAAATGAAGAAACAGAGGCATATATTCAAAATGAAAGAACAAGATAAAACCTCAGAAAAAGCCTTTAATAAAATGAAAATAAATGATTTACCTGATAAAGAGTTCAAAATAATGGTTATAAAGATGTTCACTAAGTTTGGGAGAAGAATGGATAAACATAGTGAGAATTTCAACAAAGAGATAAAACATATGAGAAAGTACCAAGTAGAAGTCACAGAGCTGAGGAATACAATAATTGTACTGAAAAATACAGTAAAAAGTTTCAATAGCAGACTAGATGAAGCAGAAGAAAGGATCGGGAACAGGATAGTGGAAGGCCAACTTTGATCCTTCCTGAAAGGATAGGGAAGACAAGATAGTGGAACCCCCCAAATCAAAGCAGCAAAAAGAAAAAAGGAATACAAAAGAGTAAAGATAAGGACTGACGGGACAACATCAGCAGACCAACATTCACACTATAAGAGTCCCAGAAGAAGAAGAGAGAAAGGGGCAGAAAACCTATTTGAAGAAATAGGGACTGAACATTTTCCTAATCTGGGGAAGGAAATAGACATACAGATCCAGGAAACCTACAGAGTTGCAAATAAGATGAACTCAAAGAAACCCACACCAATGCAAATTGTGGTTAAACTGTCAAAAGTTAAAGACAGGAAGAGAATCTCAAAGGCAGCAAGAAAAAAGCCACTTGCTACACAGATAGATTAAAATGTTTCCCAGACAAGCAGAAGCTAAAGAAGTTAATCACCACTAGACCAGCATTATAAGAACTGTTAAAGGGAATTCTTTAAGTTGAGGTAAAAGGGTGCTAATTATTAACAGGAAAACATATAAATGTATAAATCTCATTGGTATAGACAAATATATGGTAAAATTCAGAATACTCTATGTTGTAAGGGCTGATCACTTATAAAGTTTTAAGAAGGTTAAAGAGACAGAAGAAGTAAAAATAAACATAACTATGATAATTTATTAAAAGGTATAGAAAACATGTACATTGTGAAATCAAAAATATAAGCATGGGGTAGTAAATCACTAGAGCTTTAGAACACAGTCAAAGTTAAGTTCTTTTTCAAGTTAAAGGAGACTGTTATAAATATAAGTTGTTTTATGTATGTCTTGTGGTAACCACAAAGCAAAAATCTTTGGTAGATGCACAGAAGTTAAAGACAAATGAATCTAAGCATACTACTATAGAAAATAATGAATCACGAAGGAATAAAGCAAGGGAAGAAGAAAGGACCAGAGGAATTACAAAACAGTGGGAAAACAAATAACAAAATGGCAATAAGTACACATCTATCAATAACTACTTTATTTTTAATAATAATTTTTTATTATGCTATGTTAGTCACCATACAGTACATCCTTAGTTTTTGATGTAGTGTTCTCAACAAAATACTGGCAAATCGAATCCAACAGTACATTAAAAGAATCATTCACACCCTAATGTTTATAGCAGCAATGTCCACAATAGCCCAAATATGGAAAGAGCTCAGATGTCCATCAACAGGTGAATGAATAAAGATGTGGTATATATATATATATATATATATATATATACAATGGAATATTACTCAACCATCAAAAAATGAAATCTTACCATTTGCAAACACCTGGATGGAAGTACAGGGTATTATGTTAAGCAAAACAAGTCAATCAGAGAGAGACAATTATATAATTTCACTCACATGTGAAATTTATGAAACAAAACAGAGATCATAGGGGAAGGGAGGGAAAATAAAATAAGACAAAATCAGAGAGGGAGACAAACCATAGGAGACTCTTAACACTAGGAAACAAACTGAGATTTGTTGAAAGGGAAGTGGGTGGGATAATGGGATAACTGGGTGATGGGCATTAAGGAAGGCCCTTGATGTAATGAGCACTGGGGGCTATATGCAACTGATGAATCACTGAACTCTACCTCTGAAACTAATTATACACTATAAGTTAATTAATTGAATTTAAATTTAAAAAAAGGAATCATTCCTCAAGATCAAGTGGGATTTATTTTTGGGTTGCAAGGATGGTTCAATATTGGCAAATCAATCAACAGGATACACCACATTAATAAAATAAAGAATAAGAACCGTATGATCCTCTCCATAGGTGCAGAATAAGCATTTGACAAAGTACAGTATACATTCTGGATAAAAAACCTCAACAAAGTAGGGATAGAGAGAATGTATCTCAACATCATAAAGGCCAAATATGAAAGACCCACAGTTAATATAATTCTCAATGGGGAAAAACTGGGAGCTTTTCCTCTATCATCAGGAACAAGACAGAGATGTCCACATTCACCATAATTATTCAACATAATACTAGAAGTCTTAGCCTCAGCAATCAGCAAAATTGCAGGATACATAATCAACATACAGAAATCTCTTGCAATTTCAATACACCAATCATGAAGTAGCAGAAAGAGAAATCAAGGAATCGATCCCATTTATAATTGCACCAAACCCATCTGATACCTAAGAATAAACCTAACCAAAGAGTTAAAAGATCTATACTCTGAAAAATATAGAATGCTGATGAAGGACCTGAAGAGGAAACCAAAAAAATGGAAAAACATTCCATGCTCATGGACTGGGAAAACAAATATTGTTAAGATGTTTATACTACCCAAAGCAATCTACACATTTAATGCAATCCTTATCAAAATGCCACAAGCATTTTTCACAGAGCTAGAACAACCTATCCTAAGATTTGTATGAAGCACAAAAGACCCCAAAAAGTCAAAGGAATCTTGAAAAAGAAAAGCAAAGCTGGAGACATCATGATTCCGGACGTCAAGCTATATTACAAACCCGTAGTCATCCCTACAGTTTAGTACTGGTACAAAAACAGATACATAGA
>NW_023179329.1:0-10463 GCF_002007445.2 Ailuropoda melanoleuca
ACTTCCACAGGAACAGAGAATACCTAAGGGAGACTTAGATGGACAAACTCAGGGAAACTTTGTATCTCTGATGGCTGGGAGCTTAAATACATGGTAGGAGTGGATGGGTTCCAGCTGATTAAAGCCTTAAGTAGAATAAAGGGTCCATGGATCTTAAGATTGTACAACTGCCCCTGTCTTACAAGCACCAGCATCTCTACCCTGTTATACTTTGGGACTAGACTGCAGCTTCCTTGACGATGAATTCATGCATGGGTGCCTCTGCTTAGTTCAGGCCGTCGGAGGAAGGCTGATGAAGGAATGGGTGGGAGAGTAGAAGTAGGAGTCCCATATTCTGAACAAACTATAGAAATCTATGGTATTTGAGCGATGTTTCAGGCTGCTCAAANTGATGTTTCAGGATGCTCAAAGCAGTATTGAATGCATTATGTTATTTTACATTTACAAAACGCTGTGGAGTGCTTATCTTTTAAGTTGAATCCCCCCAGACTTAACTACTAATAGTTGAGTAACTGCTGACTTAATGATATGTAACTATATGACTCCTAAGTTTACAACGTTAATGTAAAGATTACAAATTTGTAATTATACTTGGGTTCAAACTCCAGCATAATGAATTCATACTAGAATAATTTTAGGCAAATAAATTGAACATTCTTAGCTTGTTTGTTTAACTGTGTCATGGTATGATTACATACCTGTGAAATTCCTTAAGTATTAAATGGGATATGGAACACAGTATGGAGGGTTCTCAAAAAATTAAAAATAGAATTATGATATTATCCAGTAATTCCACTATGGATATTCACACAAAGAATACAAAACACTAATTCAAAAAGATACATGTACCCTTATGTTTATTGAAACAGTACGTACAATTGCCCAATTATGGAAGGAGCCCAAGTGTCCATTGATAGATCAATGAATATAGAAGATGTGGGATAGATAGATAGATAGATAGATAGGGAAATTCCTATATGCATATCTCTATATAGAGAGATATACATAGGAATATTACTCAGCCATAAAAGAATGATATCTTGGCATTTGCAACAACATGGATGGATCTAGAGAGTATAATGCTAAGTGAAATGATACACTTAGAGAAAGAAAAGTACCATATGATTTCACTCATATGTGGAATTTAAGAAACAAAACAAATGAACAACAAAAAAAGAAGAGATTAGAGAAGCAAACCACAAAACAGTCTCTTAAGTATACAGAACAAACTGATGGTCACCAGAAGGAGGGTGCATGGGGGGATGGGTGAAATACTTGGAGGGGATTAAGAATATACTTATCAAGATAAGCATTGAGTAATGTATAGAATTTTGTTGAATCACTATATTGTACACCTGAAACTAATATAATACTGTATGTTAACTATACTGGAATTAAATTAAAAAATAAAATAGTTTAAAAAAGAATTAAATGGGATAATGCCTGTAATGCAACTCACATAGCCCTCATAGATGCTCAATAATGTTTGTTTGTTTGTTTTAATTTATTTATCGTAAAGAGATAGAGGATGTAGGATTTAGCCAGAAGACATTATAGATCATTTATTTTATTCTTTGTGGAAGGAAAATGTGAGTTTCTTTCCTCTGATCTCTTTTTTCCCCATTCTGTAGTTAAATAAGGAGCAAAATGTGGACAGAATTCAAGCCTTGGTTATGTCTGAAAGATTTAATAGTATAATCAGGGAATTGTCAGTGTACTACAACATTTGGAGATTAGAGTGGGCTCTAATAAATTTATGACAATTCACTGGTTATCTCAAATTTATATTGAAATTATTTACCAGAAAAACAATAACACTCTTTTTATTTTTGTTTCTCTTTTTCTTCATTTATTCAAATGGCAGCAACTATATGAAAAGACATGGTCTCTTCTAAGGAACAATGTGCACTATAATAAAGGAGAAAGTCACACAAAAATATAAAATACAGTATGACAAGAGATAAAGGACAGGTAAGTGCACATGCCATGTGGACATGAGGACGATGTCAATGAGGGTTCAAAGTTCCCAGAAAAATACTCTCACGCGAGCTGATATGTGAAGAGAGTCTTCACTTCTAACCAAGTTACTGAGGGAAGTCTTTTCATGTGTGAGGAAATGCCATGAAGAACAAAGACACAGAGTTGCCACCTTCATGAATTGAGCAGATGACCAATTCTCTATGCAGAGAGATAAAGAAAAGGTATTTTAAGAGGATAGAAAGATTTCTGAATGCTTTACAAGACATGGAAAGCCACATCTTCTTCGTAATTTCTTGGTATATATTTTTTCTGATGATTACACCTGTAACTGCATTACTTGCTTGCCTCCAGCTACACAGGTAAGACAGGAATGCCCTGAGTACACTGGCACTGTTAAAAAGGCCAACCCCAGAGACTCAACTAAATTATACCTTTTCTGGACTTTTTTCCAGCCATCCTACATTTTAGACTCCTAGTTTGGATATGTATTCTTCAGTTAATTTCTATGTTTATGTAATTCTCACTACAAATGTGTGTCTGCTATACAGTTGACCTTGGAACAACACAGGTTTGAACAGCCCGGATTCACTCATACATGGAATTTTTTTTATAAACACAGTGAAGTATATGTATTTGCTCTTCCTTATGATTTTCTTAACATTTTATTTTCTATAGTTTATTCTAGGAATACAGTATATAATAAATATAACATACAAAATATGTGTTAATCAATCGATCAATATTTTACATTATCATAGGGCTAACAGTAGGCTATTAGTAGTTAAGTTTTTGGAGAGCCAAAAATTATAGGCAAATTTTTGACAACATGAGTTTCAGCTCCCCTAACCTCCATGTTATTTCAGGGTCAACTATACACACACATACACACACACACACACACACACACACACACACACATACACACGTCTCCACATGAATAGAAAACTCAAATTTTCTTCATTTTTTAAAAAATTTGAATATCTTTTATATCAATTATATAAATATATTTATTTTAAGTACTGCTGTGCACTCCATAATATAATTATGCCACAGATTTTTTAACTTAACTGTTACTTTATTGATGGAAATTTTAAATACTGCAATTTTCTTTTATTACAGGAAGTTTTGCAGTGATAAATAATGTTTATACTTCCATGTTCATGTTGAAAATTATTCCCTAAGGTGGCAAGTAGTTAAAATGTCCTACCAAAAATATTATTGTTAGTAATAATATTTACTACACAATTTTCCTCTAAAGTGTAGGCCAATTCACCCTCCCACTAATTGTGCCTAATAGTTGATCTTTGACCCAAACGTCACTAATGCATGTCTTCAATATTGACATTCTTCCAGTTAAGAATACAATATGTGTTTTTGGTTGCAGCAGGGGGTGGTGCTGGGTGGCTCAGTCAGTTAAGCATCTGACTTCGGCTCAGGTCATGATCTCGGGGTCCTGGGATCAAGCCCCAAGTAGGGCTTCCAGCTCAGTGGGGAGTCTGCTTGTCCCTCTTCCACTCCCTCTCCCCCTGCTTGTGTGCTCTATCACATAAATAAATACAATCTTTTTATTTAAAAAAGAATACAATATGTGTTTTCTATCATATTGATTTTAATCTTTAGTTTCTAGATTGCAAGTGAGGGTAGGGTCTATTTTAAGTGATCCATTCACTTCGCTGTGAATTTTTTCTCTGCATAATCTGTCCACTCATTTTCTATTGGGAAAGTTAAATTTAAATTGTGCACCTGCACCTCAGTGCTCATAGCAAATGTCCACAATAGCCAAACTATGGAACTGTGGAAAAAGCCCAGATGTCCATCAACAGATGAATGGATAAAGAAGACACTATGGGTGTGTGTGTGTATGTATATATATATATATACATATATATGTATGTGTATTTATATATATATACACATATATATGTATGTATATATGATGGAATATTACTCAGCCATCAAAAAGGTGAGTTCTTAACATTTACATTGATGTGGCTGGAACTGGACGGTATTATGCTGAGCCAAATAAGTCAATCAGAGAAAGACAATTATCATATGGTTTTATTCATATGTGGAATATAAGAAACAGCGTAAGGATCATAGGGGAAGGGAGGGAAAACTGAATGGGAAGTCATCAGAGAGGGAGGCAAACCATGAGAGGTTCTTAACTATAGGAAACAAACTGACAGTTGCTGAAGGGGAGATGGGTGGGGGGGATGGGGTAACTGGGTGATGGGTATTAAGGAGGGCACGTGATGTGATGAGCACTGGGTGTTAATGCAACTGATGAACTATTGAACTCTGCATCTGAAGCTAATTATGTGCTATATGTTGGCTAATTGAATTTAAATAAAAAAATAAATTGTTCAATGGGATAGAGAAGGTAGAAAGAGTGAATGTGAAAGTATGTGAAATGTGAAACTTGATGAAGCCACAAACACAGATAAAAAGATACAAATGTTTTAGGACAAAAAAAAGAGGAAAGTGTGTAAAAATGTATTTGCTCAAAGAGTATACATAAACTAAATGGTAGGACAGGGTAAGGTTGCGAGAGCTTCTGTCTGGTGATGAAAGTTTTTACTCTGAGGTGAAAGCTCACATGTAGTGAGTAAGTGCCCTGGGAAAGTGTTAATTAGGAAGAGAAAGGCTCAGATGTGGACCAGCTCCTTTGCGGAATTTTTTAAAACAGAGATTTCAGCAAGCATCCATAATCAAATTAATGATGATGGTATTTTCCAATATTATGTACAGAATAATCACCATCCACTGTTTCACACACACAAATGCAAATAAACTATTGTATCCTTAGGACAATTTAACAAAGCATTTAAGAATGAAAGCTCTGGAGTCAGCATGTGGAGACAAACCAGGTCTATCACTTGTCAGCTGTCTAACCTTATACAAGTCACTTAAACTTATACTGGTTGGAGTTAAAATTTATGTGGGTTAATACATGGAATGTTCTCAGAAAAACAACTGATTTTGAGTAAACATTCAGGAATGACAAATTATTACGTAACTTCCCAATAATCCGTTTTCCCTGTATTCCTCTTGTGTCCCAGTTTATATATCATGATTCAGAAAGGTCATTCTCTGGACACTCACTACTCCTTGACCCACACATCCAGCTCTTTTCATGTTCAAAAGAGAATATTAACCCCTAGGGGCTTTAGGGGCCATATAACCACAGTAAGCAGAAGTTTGGGGTATGAAACTCCAACAACAGAGTCAGTGGGTCAGTGTAACTCGATATGATGCCCGGTCCGCTATACATGCTCCAATCCCTGCTTCAGTGGACACTGGCTTAAGGGTTATTTTTCCTGATCACAGGACTCCATAATTTTCAAGTGTCTCTAATAGTGGTAAGAGAGGCAGAATAGGGAAGTGCTGGATATTTGCCAACGTTACAAAAAATGGGGAACTGAGTCTGACATCGGACAGTTCGTGGTGATTAAGCAAACTTGTGATGGCTCTGTGGTTTCTCACGGCCACAAGCGTCCTGCTGCTGCTGCTTAACTGCCTCACACATGCGCACAAAAGCCAGCGTGAGTAGGAATCCACGCAGTTCCCAGAAAACCGCTCCTATTCCCACAACGCCACGTGATCATTTTGTCCCCAAATTATAACCACCCATAAGCATCAGAGCCCAACCCCCACCTGGCACAACTCGGATTTCCCGAGTTCGCCCACACTTCCTCATCTGGAGTGTACACTTTTGCTTCGCAATACAGCTTCTTCTGCTATACTTTATTCTGACTTGTCTTTGAATTTTTTTTCTCCAGCGAAGTCAAGAACCCGGCATTGGCTGGTGGTTGAGGTCTCAGGCATCGAGAATTGCCCCNTCCTTGACCCACACATCCAGCTGTTTTCATGTTCAAAAGAGAATATTAACCCCTAGGGGCTTTAGGGGCCATATAACCACAGTAAGCAGAAGTTTGGGGGTATGAAACTCCAACAACAGAGTCAGTGGGTCAGTGTAACTCGATATGATGCCCAGTCCGCTATACATGCTCCAATCCCTGCTTCAGTGGACACTGGCTTAAGGGTTATTTTTCCTGATCACAGGACTCCATAATTTTCAAGTGTCTCTAATAGTGGTAAGAGAGGCAGAATAGGGAAGTGCTGGATATTTGCCAACGTTACAAAAAATGGGGAACTGAGTCTGACATCGGACAGTTCGTGGTGATTAAGCAAACTTGTGATGGCTCTGTGGTTTCTCGTGGCCACAAGCGTCCTGCGGCTGTTGCATAACTGCCTCACACATGCGCACAAAAGCCAGCTAGCTCTCACGTGACTGAGAGTGACGCCTCCACTTGGGATGCCAGAGGACTCCTAGTGGGCCCGGTCTATGTGTCTATATCTGGAGAACCTGCGAGAGAAAAGTTAGTCTGCCTGAGCAGAGCACCTCCCCATACAGCATGAGTAGGAATCCACGCAGTTCCCAGAAACCCACTCCTATTCCCACAACGCCACATGAACATTTTGTCCCCAAATTATAACCACCCATAAGCATCAGAGCCCAACCCCCACCTGGCACAACTCGGATTTCCCGAGTTCACCCACACTAACTCATCTGGAGTGTACACTTTTGCTTCGCAATACAGCTTCTTCTGCTATACTTTATTCTGACTTGTCTTTGAATTTTTTTTCTCCAGCGAAGTCAAGAACCCGGCATTGGCTGGTGGTTGAGGTCTCAGGCATCGAGAATTGCCCCCGTCTCTGTTACCCGTGGATAGAGTAAAAGAGTGTCTGAGGAATAACGTCAGTTGTGCCCTATAAAGAAGAAAGTGTGGCGGGGGGGAGGCTGTTTATAATGGGACCAGGATGTCTTTCAAAATGTTGTTCTACGGTGTTAAGAAAAGGGACAAGGATAGTCAGCAAATAACAGTATGGCGTGGGGGGAGGGGCCAGCCAATGCAGAAGTGTGCAGAGCAAAGGAAAGGTCATCGGGGGAAGTTTGGGTGAATTTGTCTAGAGAAGGGACTGAATGAAGAGAAAGTCATAAAGTTATCTGACTAACTGGATACATGTAAGGAAGTGAAGGAAGCTCAGGGTGTGGATTATAACAACATTGTTGCAATTCTTGCCTGCTGAGGTCAGAAGTAAAAACATATTGAGTCAAGAGCGGAGCAATGCAAGGAGTTGTTCCATTCCCGACACACTCATCAGGCTCACCTTGTCATCATGCTGAATGAAATTCATGTTGGTGCAAATGAACTTCCTTCGGCTCGTTCCCCAGCAAGCAGCATATCCTCACAAATGCGGGTATTTCAATCCTGAAGCCCTGCCCTGTAATTTGGCAGTCCCTAAACTGTTTAGACTAAAATCTTTTTTTAATAATAATATTTTTTATTATATTATGTTGGTCACCATACAGTACATCCCCGGTTTTCGATGTAGAGTTCCATGATTCATTAGTTGCATATAACACCCAGTGCACCATGCAATACGTGCCCTCCTTACTACCCATCACCAGCCTATCCCATTCCCCTTCCCCTCCTCCCCTCTGAAGCCCTCAGTTTGTTTCTCAGTCCATAGTCTAAAATCTTAAAAAAAAAAAAAAAGTCTGGGGGGAATTATTCTCTAGTGAAAACTATCTATCTTATCACGTCTCCCTCTATTATATTGTCTTACAACTGCACTATTTCTTACCAAGTACTCCAAACCTAAGACTCTTACACGTTCTTCAGCTAACAAGTGGTATCACTATCTTCCCAATAGGAGATTTTTGGATTTTCATTCATTTAACTCCGGATATCGATACTTAGTATTTTCCCTCATTTAGCATCCCTACTTTTGTCATATAGTGAATTCCATATCCATACATATACATGAATGAAAATACAGCTGTGGAAATATATTAGTAAAAGTTAGTAAAGCTTCTCTGTTCATGAATAAGGAGATATTTACAGAGATCATCTCAGGGCCTTGCAATAAGGAAATAGAATACGCTTGCTATTGTCTGTCACTAAAGACAACTTCTATATATTTATTTGGGTAGTGCCTCTGCTGAGGTAGAGTAACTCAGAAATAATATACGGGACTCCGTCGTATGAAAAAAATAATTTCTACTTGAGGATTTATAGGCTTTGTAGTTTCTCCATAGACTAAAATTCCATGCATTTTGGCTTACTTAAATCAGCAAAGGTTTCAAAATATATGTTGTTATTGATTTGCTTTATAGGAAAATCCGTGCAGAGTGATTTAAATTCATATTAAAGAAATGAAAGTGTAAGGAGAATGGGAGGCATCCAATGCCAGGTAAGTCAGTAAGTTCAGATCATTTCTCTGGCAATTCCATAAGAAGGCTTCGAAGAGGGAACTGTGAGGGTTTTTTGATTGTTAAGTTATAAATAGACTCTCATTTTCATAGACTATCAGTTGATGTCAAATTTCTTTAGTAATTGAGTACACTTTCTGTAAGAGAGCTATTATTTATACTGAGGTGATCAACTCCTGAAAAAGCCAGTTCTCAACTGAAAGTATTAAATACAGCAGTGCCTAAACACTAGTGAGTTGGGATGTATGTGCAAAAGACAACATCTGAGGGGAGTGGACACATGTAAAGTTGTTAGGCATTATAATCAGACCAATGTTACCAGGATCAAAACCAGGGTTGGAAAAATTAACAGAAGACCACATTTTTACAAGTAGTTCCTGGACCAAACAGATCTGACCTTACAACTGAAACTCCCATCCCAATGAGAGATGTCTGATTATTCATTTATGCACATGCCACCCTGTTGCACTGCTCAATCACAAATAGACATTTAAGAGTCAGTATTGCTGGCAAAGAGAGAGTTTTAATAGTTGGAAAAAAGGCTCTATTTTTAATCATATCAAGCATCTTAATCTGTTTCATCAAGAATTCAATGGCAAGGTGAAGAAGGGACCACTCCAGCCAATCAGATCTGAGTGATGACATTGGTTTTATTGCTTTTCTGTGTGGTCTTTAAAATACTTTTTATTTTTTATAGAAGTTTTAAGTTCACAGCAAAATTGAGTGGAAGGAACACAAATTTCCATGACACCACTGCTGTATGATGTTGAGGGAGGCAGATCACATGACTGAGTCTCATTTTCGTCCAGTGCATTGTAATAGAACTGAACTAGAGACACTTCCAGCTCTTGGGGCACAGACTCTGTGTCCCTCCCCAGTTTAGGAATTTAACAAGACCCTCTCGTTGGCTACACCATATCCAAAAATCTTTACTGCCCCATCATATTCTGGATACAAACCAGTATTTCATATTGCATGGCACTACCTCATTTGTTCCCAGACACTAAGGCAACAAGCATTAGAGAATCTCAACAGCCTTCTTGCCCCTGTGTTCCCAAACTGCCACACCCTGCTGCAGCCTGAGTGGTGGAGAGAAACCGGCCTGAACTGGTGGCACTGACAGAGTTACACACTGTCCTGCATTTATCCTGGGGCCTCATACCTCAGAGGACTGGAGGAAGACTTATGAACTGATCCTTCTTGCTCTGAGAATTAGAATGGTCTCTAATGACAAGAGGAACTATTCTGCCAGGTAAGTGAGGACTGAGGGCAATAAAAGTGGGAGTTANGACTGAAGGCAATAAAAGTGGGAGTTAAGAGGAAAACACAGAGACAAAAGAGAGGAGGGTGGACAACCAGAGTGGAGAAGGACGATCAGGTGAGTGTTCCAGAAGAGAAAGGCTCTCAGTTCATCATAGGACATAATTTTCACCAAAATACCTTCATTGTTCATGCTCATTCTTATAGTATTCAAGCCAGACTCGGTCAGAGTTTTCAGACTGTACTTGCCTGAGATACCCTAGACCTTTATGGTAGGTGGTCTCTGTCTCCATGGGCAGGATGTGATACTTACACGGGGTGACGATTTATTTTTCTGACGTGACAGAATGGAGATTCCAGAGTGTGACTGGGATTGTATCAGATAGCCTTAAAGTCCCATAGGATCCAAAGTATCAGTGCATTTTAATATGACATTAAGTGTGACTCAGAGGTCTAAACCCCAAATTATAACTTCTTCTGATTTTTGAGTTTGTAAACTAACTCTTTAAACTCTACCTTTTTCCTCTGAGGAACGGAAGAAGACATCACAAGGCCATGTGAATGAATTTTGAAATTAGACAATCAGAAGCAATAGGAACTGGGCAGTCAAAATGAACCCATGTCAAATATAAGGAGTTGTGGAATAATTGGCAGGGCAGATCTTAGGGATATGTGGAATATTACCGAATATATGTTACTTTAGAATATATGTTACAACTTCANTGAGTATATGTTACTTCAGAATATATGTTACAACTTCACAAGGGAACACTAACATGGCTGCTCAGATTCCAGGCTCATCGTAGTCCCAAATCTCATTCCTTTTCTTAGAGAGACTTCCCATTTTATCCTGGGATGTATCTTCTTTTTTATTTCCTTCCCAAATTGGCAATGAGTGGGATGAAAAAAAATATAAATAAAGCCATCAAAATTACCAGAAGAATTT
>NW_023179329.1:10679-10858 GCF_002007445.2 Ailuropoda melanoleuca
ATATGTAAATAAAGCCATCAAAATTACCAGAAGAATTTCGGGGTAGAGAAAAAACATGAAGCAGTTTATACCTATGGGTGTACTAACTTTTCACTGGATGAAACAGAGGTAAATCTGATATCCTTCCTTTCCCACGCCTCAGCCAATTAACTCACTTTGGTGAGTAGCCCTCTCAGGGT
>NW_023179330.1:0-2562 GCF_002007445.2 Ailuropoda melanoleuca
ACTCCTTGGAAGAACACAAAAGAGAAGACTGCCAGCAGCAGGAGCAGAAGCAGGAACTTGTCCATCTCAGGATGGGACGGCAGCAAGACGCACAGTCTGCCTGGAGCAGGGGAGCAGAGTGCCCGGGAAGGGTTAGGACAGATGGCTCTAGAACCGGGACTGGGCAGCTCTCCCAAGCTGTGGGCAGAAGCTTCCTTTTACATACCCGCCAAGGCAGGTTTCACCACCGCCCAGGCCCAGGAAATGCTCCCACAGACCTAGCCCCACTGGATACTTCCAAGGGCAAAGGATGTCCCATGTGCCCCTCCTGTTCCCTTGAGACCACCTCTGGCTGAGCAGGGGTCCTGCTGCTTGGCCAGCCCTGCTGGGCCCCTCAACAGTTCCTGCCCCTTCACTGTCTGGACCTCCCACTGTGCCAGGGCCAAGACAGGGGCTTCTCATGTGGGCAGGGCTTTGTGAACATACCCACTTCCTCCGGGTCCAATGTCCCCTGTGAACACCTCCTCACCAGCCCCATGGCCCAAGCCGGTCCTCAGCCTGGTGGACACCCTGCTTTAGGGCTCAGGATGTGTTCATCACACGTGTGGTCCCTACCTTCTGCTGCCCCTTCCCCCTGCCTATGCGGGTGCTCATAGTTAGGACGGGATTCTCTGCCAAATAAAAATTATTCATGACATTTGTTAAAGATAGTAAGATAGACTTTATCCAAGGGAGCAATTGTGAGAGGGTTTTGTAGTACGGGAAAGAGGACTCAGCTCTGAATCCAAGAAAATCAAATGGAGATTTACAGCCAAGCAGCAGAGTGGGGTCTGTAGTGCAAAACCGCTGAGAAGACACGCAAGGCCTGACAATTCTTGCTGGGTGGACTGAACGGGAGTCTTGCTGAAGCCTGCACAGGGTGATAGGATATGCAGGGCTAGGGATGAGATATTCGATCAGATATCAAGGTGAAGGCGCTTTGCTAAACTGGCCCAGCAGGCTTCTTGCTAAACCTGGACATCACATGCCAAGGACGGGGCCCACAGTCAGGAACTAGTCAGAAAGGGGCCTCAGGAGAGATTTACTCAGGTTTGGTGAAAGTAGGGAGTTGTTGTGACCTCTCAGTACTAAATCGGTGTTGGCGATGTGAGAATAGTTATGAAAACAAGTGTTTATTTAGTATTTTCTATGAACTCTGCGGCCACCATTCAACGTGATTATTCCAGCTACACTTCAGCCTATCATAACTACATGAAACATACAGCCAGTATTCCCCAAATGACAATGCGGCAGCCTTATAGCTAGGTAGTGGCTAGATTCTTTTACAAAGAATAAAACAATCCCTACTGTCTTTAACTGTCCCTAAAAACACGGACCCATGTTCATCAAGATGAGCTGACTTCAGAGAGAGACTCTCAGTTACTGCTCTAGGACCTGGCCGGAAGGCTCAGAATTTTACAAACATTCTTCATCCTTGTGGCTCATGGGAGCCGGGTGGTGGGGGGACATGAAGCAACTTGGTGCAAAATATTTTTCTGACTTTTTAATTTAAATTTCTACTTACATCCGTTCAAGCATCCTCAGCTCACTCATTGTGCCTGATAAAAATAGCCAGCCCTCCTCCAGGAGAGCCAGCCAAGGGAAGGAGAGGGACCACGGAGCAAGAGCCCAACATGCAGAGTGGGTGCTGGAGAAAACGTCCCTGGTAGCAGTGGCACCTTCCCTTTGCCCTCTGTCCTCTTCCATCTGGAAACCCATTCCCAGCAGAGACCTTGACAATCACGGTACACAGCAAATCAGAAGCAGCCAGCACAATGCATGGGACAGAGCAGGCAGCAAGGAAATATTTCTGAGTGAACGAGAGTGATAGAGCAAATGGCTGAATGCGTGAGTATCTGCCTGCCCAGAAAGCAGCTGCAGGAGAGAAAGGGCTGAGAACCCAGTTCACCACACTCCCCAGCCCAGACTGAGAGCCGGCTGCGTCCCAACTTTGAGAGCAGAGCTCTATGCATGAGAACATTCCGTTACCTCACTCCCCAAACTGAGTAACTTTGCTGAGTAACTCAAGGTCACCTGTATGCCAGCGTGCCTAACAGGTGCAGTGGAACTCCAGGGATGCCCGCAGTTCCCCAAATCTGACATCACCCCCGTCATAATCATGCAGGAAAGAGTAGTGAGGGAGGAGTAGAAATTCGGGAAATCATCAGAGCTGCTGAAGAGCAACTTTGTTTTACTGAAGACATGCTGTTCTGTGCAAACTCGAAGAATGTCACGAGGACGATGCCCTAATGTGATATTAGAAGGGGACACTGGAAACTGAGTGTTTTCACCTGGAAACTGAGGCAAAGAAAGTGAGAAGAGAAAATAATGATCTGGTCAGATCTCCGTGTGCAAACTTATACTTGTGATCATCCTGCTGGTGCTTCCTAAGGAGAGGACGGTGCAATTCTTGTCGAATGATGACCTGTTCTGTGTAGCTTGCTGGCAATAAACAAGACATCTTTTGAAGATTTATGGGATGCGGCCCCACTGGGGATTGCCCATGGCGGCTATGGAATGACAGTAAAATACAATGGAGGTGGT
>NW_023179331.1:0-2595 GCF_002007445.2 Ailuropoda melanoleuca
CAAGCTCTGGTGCTTTGCATAGGGTCCATTTCACATTCGTCTCCTCCCTCTCTCCATCTAGGCACTTATTATCCAAGGGACTTATCCTTTTCCTTTTTACATTTTTAAGAGAAAGAAAATGGGAAGACAAGGGGATGGCATAACATTTTTTTGGAACAAACTAGTTTTACTTTAATCAATGGGCTAGGTAATTTGCTTTCATAATCTTCAATACTTAGGAAATTGTGTTATTATGCCACATTTTACAGCTGAAGAAACAGTGCCTCCAAAAGGTGAAGCAGCTTTTTCAGCTCAAAATTAACAGGTTATAATGACAAATCCAAAGAGCTCTGCCTAATAGTTGAGTATGGCTCCAGCTAGTTTAGAAGATATGTATATCTTCTCAGTTATGTTCTCAGTTATGTTTCTTCACCCAAGTTCTTAGTAATCTGTAATAGTCGTTTTGTGCTTATCTTCTAGAGATGACTATCTTATTCCTGGCTCTGCTGTACTTACTCTGGCTCTTAGCCAG
Source organism: Ailuropoda melanoleuca (assembly GCF_002007445.2). NCBI lineage: Eukaryota > Metazoa > Chordata > Mammalia > Carnivora > Ursidae > Ailuropoda > Ailuropoda melanoleuca. The sequence goes on from NW_023179331.1 coordinate 512, forward strand.
TACTTCTCAATTCTCTAGATCTCCAGTTCTACCATTGACTCAGATTCAACCTCCTTACACCACCAACCGTTGATCTCTTAATTCTTTCCCCAGTTATAACCAAGCACCCACGGTAGGCCAGACCAGAGATGGATGCAAATATTGTTCCTGCTTGGATCTCTCAGTGTAATAGTTAGACAGACCCTTACAATAAAAACAACTTGGTAGTGATTGAATGCTTACTGTGCACCATGGTCTGTTTGAAGAACTTTATGTGTATAAACTCATTTCATTCCTAAAACTCCATGAGGTAGACACTGTTTTCTTCTTATTTTATAGGTAATGAAATGGAGGTACATACAGAGGTTCATTGGTCTAAGTTGTGATAGAGAGAAGCACAGGGGCTATGGCACAGAAGAGGGGCTCCTATTCTAACCCAAGGAATCAGTGTAGAGAACACTTCCTAGAGGAATTAGAAAAAGCCTGAGTAGAATCTTGAAACTTGAGTAGGAATTAGTCAGGTGTAAAATGGGGCAAGGATATTGTAGGCAGAGGGAACATCATGTACAAAGCCACCACAAAGTGAGTCTTGCATATTTATGGAACTGAAAGTAATTTAGTGTGGTGGGAGTGTGAGGGGTGTGCGAGTGAGTAGTATANTGGGAGTGTGAGGGGTGTGTGAGTGAGTAGTATGGGATAAGGCTAGAGAACCTGCTAGGGAGGGGACCGCCTCTTGAAAAGCCTCTATCCTTTGCTAGATTATATTCGGCATACAGACCAGTGGTTTCCAACTTGAGGATTTGAAACTCTGAAGGGGCTCCTTGAAGGGCGTCTCATGAATTCATATTATTTTCTCAGTTATTTTTCAATCTGTGGATACTAAAAATATAATTATTATTGTTTTTAAAGATTTTATTTATTTGAGAAAGAGAGAGAGAGCGAGAGTGAGCACAGAGGGAGAGTGAGAGGGAGAAGCAGACTCCCTGCTGAGCAGAGAGCGTGACATGGGGCTTGATCCCAGGACCCTGAGATCATGACCTGAGCCGAAGGTAGACACTTAACCAACTGAGCCACCCAGGTGCCCAAAAAAGTATAACTATTATTATATGGAGCTTTTGGAATTCCTCGCTGAAAAGAAAGTTAGGAATTACTGTTGTAGGAGTTTGGGAGCTCTGCAAAGGACTGTTTTCTTTAAATTAGAATATTTATTGAGGTAATTATAGATTTATACACAGTTTAAAAAAATGCAGTGAGATCATTTGGAAACTGCAGTTTTCCCCACAGTAACATTTTGACAAACTGTAGTATAATATAACCAGAATATTGACGTTAACACAACCTGCCAATCTTGTTTAGATTTCTCCGTTTTATTTGTACTGGTTGTGTGTGTGTGTGTGCGTGTGTGTGTGTGTGTATGTGTGTGTAAATTGCATTCCAACACCGTAAGTAGCCTTCATGTTGCCCCTTTATCACCACACCTTTCTCTCCCACCCCTTCCCTGTTCCTAACCTCTCTGTCCTCTGTTTCTAAAGTTTTGACCTTTCAAAAATGTATAAATGGAATTGTAGAGTTTGTAACTTTTGGAATTGGCTTTTTTTGTTCAGCCATAATTCCCTGGAAAATTAAAAAATAAAAAAAAAACAAGTGGTTGTATGTATCATGAGTTCGTTCCTTTTTATTGCTGAGCAGTATTCCGTCATGTATAATGTATATAACCACTCACCTGTTGAAAGACATAGGGACTGATCCCCGTTTGGGGCTGTTACACATAAAGCTTCCATGAACATTTGTATATTTTTTTTTTTTTTTAAGATTTATTTATTTATTTTAGAGAGAGAGAGGGAGCAAGCGTGTGCAAGCGGTGGGGGGGAGGGGAAGAGAAAGGATCTCAAGCAGACTCCCCACTGAGCACAGATCCCGATGCAGGGCTCAATCTCACACTCCTGAGATCACCACCTGAGTCAAAATCAAGACTCACACACTTAACTGACTGTGCCACCCAGGTGCCCCTGTATGCAGGTTTTTTAATGTGAAGCTGTGAAGGATTTTATTCAGGAGAGTGGTGTAGTCAGATATGAATGAGTTTGGGGGAAACGAGCTGAGAC
>NW_023179332.1:0-4727 GCF_002007445.2 Ailuropoda melanoleuca
GGCAGGAGTGGAATGCTTAGAGAAGCTGGGCCCCAGGGACAAGCACATGTCCTCTGAGATAAAGCACGCTGTTAAGAATGCATCATGCCAAGTGAAAATTCTCCAATCTACATTTTATTTTTTACATTTGAAGATCCTATTTTCAAAAAATGAACAATAAAGACCNAAATGAACAATAAAGACCATGACACAAAATCTTTTAAATTTACATATGCTTTTTTATGTCATTACAGAAACTTTCCTAGGGAAAACTGTTTTCCCCTTAAGTTAGGAAATTGACAAGTTGTTTGACAAAGAGCATAATTTATATTCACGCATCTATGTCGATTTCCCATATAAATCTAGTAAAATGAAAAAATTAAATTTGAAGCAGAAACTCTGATACAAGTTCATCTATTTTCAAAAGCATTACAATCTTTGGTTGAAAAGTCTCCATTCGGCTTGTTACAAATCAACAGTACCCCTTCGAAGCAAGTGCGAAGTCCCTGAAAAGTGTGTGACAATGGGGATGGTCCAGCTTCCCATCTGTACTTCATTCCGGATTCCTGTTTCTTTCTGCTCAAGCTGATCTTCCCAAAGTTCCTCCCGGATCCCAGAGGGAAGGAACACGTACAGTGCATCACAAACGTGCGTTTATCGTCAAACAATACTTACTCTGGGCCCATGCTGGATTCCCAACCACATCCTTCTCCAGGCAACGTTTCTTTGGCCTAACTTGCGCCACTAAATGTGAAAGTGCACAACGAAACTTGTACAAGTGTCACGTGTGTTTGAGTGGCTATCCCTCCTCTGCCCCCTGTGCTTCCCTGGAAGAGACCCTGCCTGGGCTGAGGCCACAGGCCACAGTCTGTCCCACCTGCACATCGGGGCTACCCCAGCTGTTGCCTTTTTCTGTCCCTTTGCACGACCAACGACAGGCACAGTTTCCTTCTCTGAAACATGTGGCTTAATTTTTACTCTCCTTTTAGCACGTAAGGTGAGCTGTCCCTACACGCTCAGATTCTGATCCAAGCTGAGGTTATGTGATGGATACGTTCCTGCAAACCTCACCCCTTTCACAGGACGTTGTCTAAAGGAAGACCTCTCTTTATTCAGGTACCGGGAGGGGAGGACCCATTGCCAGAATTTAGAGTGGACTCTAATTTTCCTAAAGAGCAGAATCTTCTTAGAGAAAACTGCAAGGCCACAATGTTCACTCTAGCCCCAGCCGGCATTCTTGCTTCGAGAGCGATGGCTCCCTGATGTACAGAAGTTTGCAACTGATTCTCAGTCCCTCGTGCATGTCTCAGACTGCTCATTGATGTTTTAAAATGTGAAGCAGAAATAGCACACACTTTATAGCTTCCTTAAATGACCAAGAAATTGCAAATGTTAAAAAAAAATACATATAGAGCAGAGGACCACAGGGGGAGGGAGGGAAAACTAAATGGGAAGAAATCAGAGGGGAGACAAACCATGAGAGACTCCGGACTCCGGGAAACAAACTGAGGGTTGCAGAAGGGTGGGGGGTTGGGGAATGAGGTAACAGGGTGATGGGCATTAAGGAGGGCACGTGGGGTGAAGAGCACTGGGTGTTACATGGAACGAATGAATCGTTGAACACTACATCAAAAACTAATGATGTATTATATGTTGGCTAGTTGAATTAAAAAACCCTGATAGAATTCTACCCCATTTAGAGCATTTTCCAATCATATTCTTAGTTAAGGAAGTCAAACTTCTTCAAAATCTCAATATGCAGTGTTCCTCTTTTTAATGTTAAGGGCTGAAGTAGGATACACATATTTGTTAAGGTATTGAACACTAAACAACATATAAAACACATCTTAGAGTTGTTGGAAGAATGAATCTTAAGACTTGGCATTAATCTTTGAACAAATAGGATTTCAAAATCACTTTCTTTACAAAGAAAATGTGATTCATTTTGAACTGTAGTTCTCTAAATACGGGGATTTATTTTAAAAATTATTTCCCCACCTAAATACTACCAGGGATACTGTGCTGAGTTGCCCTATAAGTTCAAGTGTCATTTAAGGGAGAACAGGCCAGAGGTTCATACCCAAATTCATCCCCAGTTCAAAGCAGCATCAAAGGATGGTGACTATACTCAAGCCACATTAAAATGTCAGCCTTATGGCTTAGTGGTTGCATTCATGAAAATATAGGAACTAGAGAATAACTTTGATAGACCTTAAGATTTTACTTGGATCAAAAGATAAACTGAGGCACTGGTTTGTGGAAACCATTTGGTGCAACTGCTCTGCCTCAGTGGGTATTTATTCTGGTAAGTGCTGTACTCACCTCCGACCTCTGGTTCCCTAAAGAGCAATTTCTCCTGAAAACATCAGTTAAGTACAGAAATTAAATCCAGATGCCCATTTAGANCTCAGTGGGTATTTATTCTGGTAAGTGCTGTACTCACCTCCGACCTCTGGTTCCCTAAAGAGCAATTTCTCCCGAAAACATCAGTTAAGTACAGAAATTAAATCCAGATGCCCATTTAGGAAATGGACAATTAAAAACATATATTTATAAAGCAAAAGTTCCTGATCTAGAAAGTAAAGGACTCTTCCACGTGTTCAGCTAGTCTCAGTGAAGAAACCATCCTATTTTTGTGTGTGTTTTTTATTCTTTCCAAAACAAGAAACAGAGCAGTATAATACAAAGTACTTAGTAAAGATGTCTTCATTTAAATTAAAGTGAGGGCTTATGGGGAAGACTGGAGAGAAACACATGTAGGACCTAATAATGAAATTTTAAATTTGGCCCTGAAATGAAACTTTTGGAAAGGTAACACTTCCACCAGCCTCCAAGTTCAACAATGCCCCATAGAGCCCTCACTGCCAAGGAAATCATGTGTTTCACTAAGAGCTCTCCTAAATAACTAGGAGTAACATCACGATTTTATGGTAACAATAGACAGCTTTCTAAAATCTATTATTTGAGCCCAATGCTTTCCAAAGAAATATACTATGAGTCACACGGGTAATTTTACATTTTCTAGAAGCCATATTTTAAAAAGGTAAAAGAAGCTAGCAGAGTTAATTTTAATGTATTTTCCTTAACCCAATATACACGTTGTTTTACATTTTTTGTACTAAGTCTTAGAGTCTGGTGTGTATGTTACAGGACAACTTACATAGGACTAGCCACTTGGAAGTCCTCAGTAGCCACACGAGACTAGCGACTATTGAATTGGAAAACGCAGGGCAGGTCCCTGCCTTAGTACAATGACTAGGACGGACAGAGGAAAGCTAACCGTGAACGGGTCAGGGGTTCATCAGTCTGCGTGCCACAGCCAACCCTTCAGGGATGCCTACCCAGCCCAACAGCTAACCATGTCAGTTCTGGATACCCTAGTACTTCTCCTTCTGGGGGAGGCCATCACGCGAGCCGCCACCGTCACAAAAATTCACTTGGGATCGAGCAATTTCCTGAGGACAACTGTGAGCCGTTTTATACTGGGAGTTAGGACTGTCAGTGAATTCTCCGAGACTGCCATCTTTTTCTCCTTTTTGGACTCAATACTTCTTTTGTTTGTGTAGTGGTGGAATCCTTTTCTTCAAATAGAATTTTAAACAGACTCCAAGGGAGGAGAAAGAGAAAAAGGATTCACCTAAATGTTAAGAAACTCGTCTTTGATAGAACCACGAAGCAATTTAAAGATGGTGAAAATCTCACCCTGGATTACTAATTACAGGTGTTTTACATGACCTTCGGCACCCATTATATGACCTTCAAATGTTACAGACAACTTGAAGCTCACGACACACTGACATCTACCTTCCTGGTTGGCTTTAGCCTCAAAGGAATTCTAAGGGACCAAGAAGATTCATGGACTGGGGAGGCCCCTACTGCCACTTCCGGTCGGTATGTTCTGTCTTCCCCTTCGCTCCTGTGACCCAGGACACCACTCTGCTTTCACCAAGAAGTTGCCCTTCCTATTGGCATCTGTCGAGTCTCCTCCCAAACTCCTGAGTGTAATGTGGGGTGGCAGCTCACATTCTAAGTGGTGGGATACGTATCTCCTCTCTTCCCGGCTGTGTAGACACACATTCTGGCACAAAGAGAGGAACACTTCCAATTCATTTCATTAGGACAGAGGGCAGTGAGGCTCAAAGGGCCAAAGGCAATGCAATTCAAAATTTTTCAAAATCTAAATTTTTTTGTTGGTTTCTTTCATATGCTAAAAAATTCTGGTAAAGGAAAACTAGTAAATGCTTTTAGAGTTAATATTTACAAGTTGAAGTTGAATGCAGTTATAAAATTAAATAAAATGTATTTTGGTTTTTGAAAAAACACATTTTTCTTCCTTGCCCTTGAACTGATTTTAAATTTCTGTGCAATCTGTTTACCCCTGAAACCATTTAGCCTGACGAGAATAACGTAAATTCACTCTCACAGAGCAAGACTGTGTGAGGGCAAAGGGTCCTTGTCTCTCACACCTTAGATTTAGAGGGAATACGCAGAGCATGTGTCCAGTTCATGCAATGCTGTCTGAAAAGTCACTTTTGTAGGCATTTTCAGATGTGACTTGATTCTCGCATCCAGCGCAGTTTCTTCCTGAGGCCCATCTGCTCCCCGCCTGAGGGAAGACCNTGACTTGATTCTCGCATCCAGCGCAGTTTCTTCCTGAGGCCCATCTGCTCCCCGCCTGAGGGAAGACCTCTGTAAAACTGACTACCTGACATCCCATTTTCTGGGGTGGATCTCAAGCTCGCTCTTTC
>NW_023179333.1:0-4068 GCF_002007445.2 Ailuropoda melanoleuca
GGCATTTCTGCTTCCATGAATTCATGTGATGTGCACAGGGGCCTTCGGAGACAAGAAAGTAGGAACATTCACGCCCATCTCAGAGATGGAAGCCTGGCATTTAAACAAAGAGAAGGACGACTAGGAAGGAGCCAAGTATGGGCTCAAATCTTTAGGAACCAAGTCAAGTGCTCCTGACACCCTCCCTGCCAGCAAGCTGTCACCGCAGAAAATGAGAGTGTCCACATGTCCCTCCCCAGAGGGCAAGCGGCATCACAGGATGAAGGACACGGCCTGCTGGGGAAAAAGGGCAGCAATCCCCCAGACTCCCTGCCGCGATGCAGACCACCTCCCACTGGGTCCCCACAGGGTCCCCATAAGCTTGAGGGCTGAGCAGGGAGACACGAGCATCTTCTGCATGGGGCCCTGCACCAAGGTTCCTCCCCATGTGCCAGGTGGCTCTCAGCTCAGCTGCATCCCCCAGAGCTCCTCCTGACACCCTACAATCTCTGCTTCGAGAGAGGTTCCATCTGCCAGGAGGGCTTGGCATCGGGTCTCTGCAAGACCCGCTTCTGTTGGAGGCACTGATGCGCGTGTGTGCTGTGTTCCAATTTAATTATTCACAATTATAAAGTCATGGGATATGAAATACTAATTGAAAATTTGGGTGCTTACCTTCTGCAGTCTGGGGAGAATGTGTATGCCTGTCTGGTTAACAGGAAAGGGATCGTATTTTCTAGATCATTGATTTATCATCATTAGGGCTCCAAATACAGTGCTGTGTGAGTCAGCATCAGGAATATGCTTCTCTCGTTTCATTTACCTCAGACCGAAATCACCTCCAGCTCTCAGAATGTTAAAACAGACTGGATTCCATTTGCCATCGCCACCCCTACCCTGTCAAGGCTCGACTCATTCATGTCCAGAATGGATGATTTCAGTGAGACCTTCACAATTATCTCTGCACAGCACTGACTGCAAAGGGCACACTTTACCGGTTTGGTGGAGGGTGTTGTGCCCTGCTGTGGGGGAGGGGCGGGGACACTGACCCCATGTCTCCTCCCCTCACTCTAAGCACACCCAGACCTGCTCCCTGCATAAGGCGGCAGTGCCCTGGCTGTAACGGTAATTTCCAGGAGAAGGATGTTGGGCCAATGAAACATACGCAGCTTCCACATGCACAGCAGAGAACAGATTCCTGATTGAGGCAAACGCCCATCAGATTCAATAAAGAGTCCATATTTCCCAGATCGCTCCCTGCCAGTCCCCCACGGCCAGGCAGTCACGCCTCGGGGCACAGGTCGAGTCCAGCTGTGCCTGGGCCTGCGGGAACAGAGCTTTGCCTCCCGCATCACCCTGAGTGGCTGGCAGCAGCATCACAAGGCACAGACACGTTGTTAGACACAGAGACACAGGAGGAGCAAAGACACAGACCCACAGGCACAGGGTCACACAAAGACACACAGTCACAAGGGCACACAGGGAGGTTCCCTTCCTGGCAATCACTCTTTCTTCATAGCAGTTGTTACTAGGCCAAAATCATGTTCATTGTCTAGATTTTTATCATTCTTCCAAAGGCAGAGATGTTCAGGAAATCTCTTTTGCCTTCCTTTTGGACCCTCAGAAGAACTGGCCTCCCAGCCTCCTGGCTGGTAGATAGACGTGCTCAGCTCATGTGCAGAGCAGAAGTGATGGCAGTCACTGCCCAGCACCGTCCTCCATGCTCCCTTCCCTTCTCTGCCATCCTCATGCAGATGACCTCAAACGACACATTTTGAACTTTACATGGATGAAAATGAAGTCACGTAGCATTCAGGCCCCGAGTTTGGAGCTTATCTGAAAAGCACCTAGCATTACCCGAACTCCTCCATTCCTCCAACCAGGGAGCTGGTTTGGTGAGGGCGGGGACAAGTTTCTGCCTTATACCAGCCTGAATCTGCAGCCCCCAACACACAGCAGGCTTTCAATAAGTAACTGTTGAATGAATGAGTGACTCAATGGACAAACGGGAAGATGAAGGAATGCACCCTGGAGACTTTCACATTCTCCCCCCCCCCCATTTTTCCAGAGTGGATGTCACTCCCTCCGGGAAGCTCTCCCTGACCCCAGGTCCGGACTGGGTGCCCTCTCCTGGGCATGCACCAAGGCTGGACCTGTCCTCTCGGCTCTGGCAGCTAGCCCACCATATTCCATCTTGGGCCAGCCTGGGGCCTTCGCACAACGGGACTGCTCGGAGCTTGCTGGCCTCTACATTCCCAGTTCCCACCACAGTGCTCTTCATACAGCAGGCGCTTGATAAACATGCACTTACATGACTGAATGGATAAGCTAATATTTGTTCACACTTTGAGCCCACAAAGCACTTTCACAGACAAGCGTCCCTCACTATCCAGATCTGTTTGATTCCTAGGTTCAGTGACAGCTGTAGCAACAAAAGGGACAGCGTGGTCTGAATCTGCTGCTTCTTGAGTTAGGCATAGCATGTACTGCCAGTGCAGATTTGAAAGTAGATCAACAATAATCTTCTTAGATAATTTTTCTGGTTCCTAAGTTCAGATAACAAAGGTTATCTGCACTTTAGCTGATATGATCTTCATAATAATCCTCTAAGGCATTATCATCCCCATGATAAATAACAGTTCAGGTTCAGAGAGGTCAAGTGGTTTTCCAGACGATACACAGCATGGAAATAGTGAAACCAGACCTGGAACTCAGCCACAGAATTTTCTTCTCCCTTTGTGCTGGCTATAGAAACCCAAGAGACTGCCTAAGAATAGCAACAACATGGCCTGGATTTTCTGAAAAAGCCCTGATTTTAACTAGTTCTTCCCATTTTGCCTATAAGTGCACCCTAGAACTTGTCAGGCTCTCATACAGTTCATTCCCACTTGAAGAATGTGGTTTCCATTTGTCCAAGGCCAGCCAGTCCAAGCAGTCATGGCACGTTGTATACAGGTCACTTCGGACTCTGACTACCATGAAAGCTAGCCCCTGAAACCATCCCACTACAACGCCCTGCCCCACCACTCTCCACGCCATGCCCGCCACACTGCCCACCCTATCCCCACCTCCCATCCCTACCAGAGACCTCCCATTCCTAGGAAACATGGAGCCTCCTAAGGGAGGCCTTTCTTCCCTCATTTCTGGTCTCCTCAGCTTCTGGGGTCCTAGCAGACAAGGAATGGGCAGAACTCAGGGGTGGGAGAGTTGCCAAGGCAGGGGGGCCCGGGCATCCAGACCACTACTGAGCCATGTCACTAAACACCACTTGAAATGTTGGCTGCATAATTGACTTCTGTGCCTGCAAAATGTAGGTCAGTGCTTCAATGCAACAAGAAAAAAGCATGACCACCCAAGTGAAAGACAGAAGGGAGGTAATTACAAAATATAGATTAAATAACCATCAGATAACAAGCCAAATAATAAGCATCAACACATGGAGATAACGGAAAACAATTAAGGCAGTGGATTGTACTGGTTCCCAAACTTGTCAGGAAGCTCCCCCTTCTTCCTTTTTATGGCAAATGTCATACTGTTCCATTCCTGGGGGTCTGCTTTCTTTTCTCTCTACCTGGTGTTTGCAGCTGCCTCAACAGGGGCTGTTCTTTGTCCCAGAGGCAATCGGGGCCTGGTCCCTGCTGCAGGCTTTGCTGGCTTAGAAGAGCTTTCTGGATCCTGGAAGAAGAGGGCACTCAGCGATGCTTTGAGGACACTGGCAACCCCAAGTTGGCATGAAGTGGTTAGCCTTGGACAACACTATCCGTGATTGCCTCTAAAAATTCCACACCAAAAACTTCTGCTTAAACTGAGTTGTCCCAATATTTTTATAGCTTCACTCCTACCAGCAATTTAATTGCCCAGAAAAAGGACGGCTGGAGAGGATCATAGAAAGTTGGGTCATAGAGACATCTTTTGACAAGATGGCAGGATACCTCTGTCTGGAGTTGGTTGTGTCAGTCTGCTATTAGCCTACCGTGTGACCTTGAGCAAGCTAATTAACCTTTCCAGGTCTTAGTTTCATCATCAGTAAGAAGGGTTTTACAAGGCAATCTGTGAAGACTTTATCTTTCTGAGAGTGGGCAACAGGCA
>NW_023179334.1:0-4001 GCF_002007445.2 Ailuropoda melanoleuca
CCTCTGATTTTCCACCCTTCATTTTTCCCTTCCTTCTCCTGATCTCCTCCATGCTACCCCTTATATTCCACGTATAAGTGAAACCATATGATAATTGTCCTTCCCTACTTTACCTGTTTCACTTAGGATAATCCCCTCCAGTTCCATCCATGTTGATGCAAATGGTGGGTATTCATCCTTTCTGATGGCTAAGTAATATTTCANTAATATTTCACTGTATATATGAGCCACATCTTCTTTATCCATTCATCTGTTGAAGGACATCTTGGCTCCTTCCACAGTTTGGCTATTGTGGACATTCCTGCTATGAACGTTGGGATGTTTGTGCCCCTTCTTTTCACTACATCTGTATCTTTGTGGTTAAGTACCCAGTAATGCAATTGTTGGGTCATAGGGTAGCTATATTTTTAACTTTTATGGAAACTCCACACTCTTTCCCAGAGGGCTGTACCAGCTTGCATTTCCAACAACAGTGTAAGAGGCTTCCCCTTTCTCCACATCCTCTCCAACATTTGCTGTTTCCTGCCTTGTCAATTTTTGCCATTCTAGCTGGCGTAAGGTGGTACCTCAATGCGGTTTTGATTTTAATTTCCCCGATGGCTGATGATATTGTGCGTCCCAGTAATTACTGAAGACTACTGTAGTTGACAAGAACACTACCCTGCAGAAAAACAGTGTGGAAAAATACATTTCTCTAGGACAAAATTCTCATTTTGTACTTATCAACCTCTTTATACACAACTCAGATCATAAACAAAAGCCCTGTTGTAGTCTTATAAGATGATAATCTGCCTTTATTTTTCACAGTTTTTATATCCAGGTGTTGACTTCACTCTTAACTTCTGTTCAAACTTCACTTTCGTTAGCTTATAAGCAGTACTTTGTTGAGGAGTGGGATTCTAAAATGCGTGAAAAAATATATCCAACGAGTTACAAATAAATACAAACCTAAAAATAAAGACAAGTCAAAGTAACCTTAAAAAAAACACTAGGCTAGAGGACATACATTTCCAATTACCAATCATATAATTAAGTTACAGTAAAAAAAAAAAAAGGTAGTAAAATGCTGGTGCAAAAATATACACCATGAACAATGGAAGACAAATGATCACTCAGAAGTAATCCAATATACATATATGCATTTGGTTCTGGCAAAGGTGACACTGAGTTCGAGTGCATTCTCTCATATCTGGAATGAAAGAAAATCTTTACAAAAATAGGGCAGGATCAATGGATATCCACAGGAGAAAATGGAGATTCTATCTCTATCTCATATCACACACGTAATCAATTCCAGATGGATATTAGAATTAAATGTTTAAGGTCAAGCAGTACATACTTTAGAATCTTGAAAAATTTATGTCTTGTGGGTGGGAGGGCTGGGGGATGGGCCACATGGGTGAAGGGGACTGAGAGGTTCCCCACTGGCATCGGTGGTATGGAAGGGCAAAGAGAGACAGTGAGTGGGCAGGGATGCTTCCCTTTGTCATCCCTCACCCATGAGGCCTTGAAGAGGTTGTTGAGTGGGAACAGCACTGGGGAGGGGTCTGGACAGTCTTAGTCCAGACTCATGACCTGGGTGGGCTGAGACCAAGTAAATAAATCCATGTCTCCCACTTAGGCTGTAAGTCTGAGATTTTAGGTGGGATATGGTCACATTGTTTTGCAGACCTTGTTCCATTCTGCTTAGATATCCAATAATTATTTCTGGCTTTATTAATATGATCAATCCTTCTATATTGGAAATCACATCCCTCACATGTTTTGTGTCTGTGAACTACATGACTCTTAACTGTTTTCATTTTCTTTTGAATTACGCAGTGTAAACTGTGCTGTGAAACTTTGAGACTAAATTTAATACATATATCTGACCTCAGGGTATACATTTCTATACCTACTTCCAAAGGACTCCTTAATGACTCCTCCCAAATTCACCTTACTTTATTATTCCTTTACTTTTGCTCTAATTTCTTATATGTTAATATATTTATACTTGCCTGCACAGCACATACCTAAAACATCTCTAATCCATCCTGGAAGGTGACAAGGGCTTATAATTAAAGATTGTTTGGGTTACGAATTAAAAGTAATCCAACTCAAACTGGATTAATGAAAACTAAACCTATTGGCTCACGTAAGCTGAAAAGTCCAGTGTTGCAATAGTTTTGGGTGCAGGCTGATGTAACAGTTCCAGCAGTCATCCTCACACGGTCTTTGAGATGTGTCTCAAAGCTCTGCTTCTTCAATCTTGGCTTCGTTTTTAGCCTAAACTCTACAGTCTCTGACAACTCCAGCTCACAGAATCCAGTCCAAAGGAAGAGAGAATTCACTTCTTCAACTGTGAAAACAAAAGTTAAGACACTGAATCTTGCTTTTCCTGGTTGTCCAGACCTGGATCACATGCCCATCCTGAACCAAACCCTAAAGTCAGAGGAGATCCAGGGGCTGACTGACATAGTATGTGTCACCTGCTCTTCTCTGGAACATTGAAGTGAAGCAATTGGTTGAGATTGAGGCCAAAATTGGAAAAAAAAAAAAAAAGAAGGTAGTAGGAGTGGCCATTTGTAAATCTTCTCTGGAGAAATGTCTATTCAGGTCCTTTACTCTTTGTTTAATCAAGTCATTTGGTTTTTGTTTGTTTGTTTTTGTTTTGAAATGTATGAGCTCTCTATGTATTTTGAACATTAACCACTTATCAAATACATACGTTGCAAAATTTTTCTCCTACTTTGTAAATTGCATTTTCATTTGTGGATTGTTTCTCTGCTGTGCAGAAGCTTTTTATTTTGATATAGTAGATGTTTGCTTTTGTTGCTTGTGCTTTTGGTGTCGTACCCAAAAAATTATTGCCAAGACCAATATCAAGATAACATTCCCTGTATTTTCTTTGAGAAGTTTATAGTGTCTTATGTTTGATCTATTATTTATATACAATCTATAACCTTCTATTTAATCTACTTTGAGTTGATTGATGTGTATGGTATAACATATGGGTCCATGCCATTCTTTTGCATGGAGACAATCAGCTTTCTCCAACACCTTTATTGAAGAAACTGTCCTTCGCCCAAGTTGAAGACACACAGCAAGCCAACAGGTGTATGAGGGATTGCTCAGCATCACTTACCATCAGGGAAATGGAAATTAAAAGCACAATGAGATATCAGCTCACACCTAGACTAAATGTTCATAAGAATGAATTTTATCTAAGAGACAAAAGGTAAGTATTGGCAAGGAAGAGGAGAAAAGGGAACTCTGCGATCCTGTTGGCAGAATTGTACTTGGTATAGCCATGATGAAAAACAGACTAGAGTTTCCTCAAAAAACTAAAAATAGAAATATCGGATATTCCAGCAATCCCCACTTCTGAGTATTTACCCAGGGGAATCAAAATCAGGAGATCAAAGAGATACCTGCACTCCCACGTTCATTGCAGCACTATTCACAATAATCAAGATATGAAAACAAACTAAAGGCCCACATGGAAGGATGAATGGATAAAGAAAAGGTGGTATATACATACAATGGAATATTTTTTATCCTTAAAAAAGAGCAAAATCTTGTCATTTGCCACTATCCAGATGGGCATGGAGAACATTATGGTAAGCAAAATAAACCAGTCACAGAAGGACAAATCATACACAATGTCCATATAGATGGAATCTAAAATAGCCAAACTCATAGAAGAGAATGGAGACAAAATAATGGTAGCTACAGGCTAGGGGGAAGGAAAATGTGGAGATGTTGGTCAAGGGTATAAAAATTCAGTTATGGAAGATAAGTTCTGGAGATCTATACCACATAGTACTTCAGCTAACAATACAATATTGGGTCCTTAAAATTGGCTAAGAGGATAGATCTCATGTTTGTTATTTTGACACAAAACAATAATAATAACAATGATAATAATAGTGATGGGAGGAAACATTGGGAGCTGGTGGATAGGTCTATGGCCTTGGTGGTGGTGATGGTTTTATGGGTGTGTACTCATCCCCAAACTCATC
>NW_023179335.1:0-6991 GCF_002007445.2 Ailuropoda melanoleuca
TTGTGGGAAAGTCCTGCACCAAGTACTTCAAACTTCAAAGAATAGACTCGGGTAAATTTCAGACTATTCCAATGGGTTGAGTGGTGATTTCCAGGACTCTTTTCAGTCAATAGTTGATAGCTTCATGAGGCTGTTAACCTAAGATCCAAGAAAACAAGAATTAATTGCACAGGACTAAATGAACTGATGGGTAACATCTTATTATGTTGTTTGGAATATTGTTGATGTTATCTTATGTTCTATTTTCTGAATATATAAGGAGGATTTTTCTCTTTCTTTTAAGCTTTTTTCACCAGTAATAATCCAGTGGATTCTGCTTTTGTTAAATGAAATGAAACATTTTGAGGTTGTAGCCAATTGTCATTGACTCCTCAGAGTTCAGAAACTTGAGTGTGTTTCTTTTTTTAAAAATATATTTTATTTATTCATTTGACAGAGAGAGGGAGAGAGAGCACAAGCAAGGGGAGTGACAGGCAGAAGGAGAGGGAGAAGCAGACTCCCTGCTGAGTGGAGAACCCAACGTGGGGCTTGATCCCAGGATCCTGGGATCATGACCTGAGCTGAAGGCAGATGCTCAACTGATTGAGCCACCCAGGCGCCCCAAGTGTGTTTCCTTTCATGACAATGCGTACTTGCCTGGATGCAGTAAGAACCTGTCCTCTTTTTACTTAAGATATAATTTGAAGAATTGGTTATGCAACCAAGTCCTTTCCTAGAATGTCATACTTGAAAATGTTGCTCATTTAATCAAGTATGACTAGTGACTTTTAGGGAACTCAAATTGACTGTATAAAATCTGTGCTGACAAAGCTCTCTCAAGTAAATTAGCCTGTTACTTGACTCAAAGGCATAGCTCTTTTTTTTTTTTTTAAAGATTTTTTTATTTATTTGACAGAGATAGAGACAGCTAGCGAGAGAGGGAACACAAGCAGGGGGAGTGGGAGAGGAAGAAGCAGGCTCACAGCAGAGGAGCCCGATGTGGGGCTCGAACCCACAACGCCGGGATCACGCCCGGAGCCGAAGGCAGACGCTTAACCGCTGTGCCACCCAGGCGCCCCAAAAGGCATAGCTCTTAAAGCTGGTAAAGGAGGTCACTTCCATGGCAGACCAGGATCCTGGGATGTTTTGGGGAATCTGAGAAAAGAAAATATTGCCCAAATGTATAGATACATGAAGGAGTAGTTTGATGAAGACAATTTCTTGGTTGTAACTCCCTATCCTGGATATAGCATGTGATAGCAACTTTTGAACATCTAACCTGATTCTGTATAGTAATCTCCAGCACTGAAAACTTAAGAATGCCCATTTGGTATATTACCATTCTTTCTGCATCTGTGTAAATAATGAGGTAAAATCAAAGGAAAGCCTTATTTTGTGATCAAGAAAAAAATCTTTTTTTGAAATTATAATTTATTTAAAATGGGGGAGATTACAGAGGAACATGTGCTTCAGTGGAAAACTGCATTGCTTAGAACACATTCTTATGGGTTATCTGATTCTGAGTATGTGAACTTGGTGTTTTCAATGCCTTTGAGCTATTTTCCAACTCTAAGTTGCAGATGCTAATAGCAACCAAGTATCTCATGTAGGCAGACCTGCAAATGAATTCTGTCTGGTAGAAAGTCAGTAGGCATGTGTCCCATGAAGTAGAAGAGGCTGTTTGTAAAATTCATTTGCAAATTAATACTAATATTCCTATCTCTAAATGTATCTGTTATATGGGGTCTCCTTTGAACTGGTTGTATCATTTGCCTGGTTCTTTCATTAAAAGTGAGTTAAATTTGGGCCACCTGGGTGGCTCAGTTGGTTGAGCATCTGACTCTTGATCTCAGTTCAGGTCTTGATCTCAGGGTTGTGAGTTCAAGCCCCACTTTGGGCTCCCTGCTGGGTGTGGAGGCTACAAAAAAAGATGAATTAAATTAGATTTCTAGTGGATGTTCATTTTATGTCTTTGTGAGAGCTGTAGTTTTACCTTTTTTGAAAATTAGTCTTAATCAGGGTTTATATTCTTGCATGGGAGAGAGGCAAATCATATATAGTATGATGGGATATGGGATTAGGTAGAACTCCCATAGAAACCTAGAAGACAGGAAACTTTCTATTCTGCATAACAAAGACAGTGATATTTTAATGCTCAAGAAGGAAATATTGAAATAAATGAAATGAGTGAATGACTTAAATTCTTATATTTTTGTAAACTCTGCATGTGAGTATATTTGTTTTATTGGTTTCATGTATGCACATATCCCTACCCATTATAATTTTAGTTCCTGAGAACATAAGCATATTTCATAAAAGTGGAAACTATAAGTTGAAGAGGACTAAGAGGACTATTTTAAATGAAGAGACACTCCTCTGTCACCTCTGATCACTACCCATGTAAATGTATACTGTTAGTTCTCAAATGAATGTATAGAATATTACTTTAAGTATGATAATGGCAAGCATATACTGTGCTCATAAGGCTGGTTAAAGCAAGCTGGGTGAAAATGGAACCTTAGAATACATTTTATGTTTGTGTATGAGCCCTAATCTGAAATCCTAAACCAACATATTTGCAAGGCTGATTCTTCAGTCTTAATAAATGTGTTGAAAGATGATATTGTAAAGCAATTAATATGTGGTGTGATTCCTTACTGATTTGTTCTGCTTGTTCTGTGTCATGTACTGATTGGGTTTTCAGTGTGGTTAAGCATCCCTGTCAGCTGTGTTTCTGACACAGCTTCCCTAAAATCATATTTCTTATCTGTTGGCTTTTCATGCAGTATACAATGGGGTTTGTCAATGGAGGTACCAAGAGGAAAACATCAGCCATGAGGATCCTAATGATTGCAGGGCTGTGTTGGGCAAACTGGTAGATAACATCTAGGGAGATAATGGGAACATAGAAAATGAGCACAGCACAGATGTGGGAAACGCAGGTGTTGAGGACCTTGAGCCTTTGCTTCTGTGATGCTATACTCAAAACCGCTTTCAGTATCATCATGTAGGACATGAAAATAAATGTTAAGTCTAGGATGCCTGTGGCAGCCACAAATAAGCCATAGATGACATTGACCTTGTTGTCAGAGCAGGCCAGCTTCATGACATCCTGATGGAGGCAGTAGGAATGGGAAAGGAGGTTCTTCTTACAGTATCTTAGATGTTTTAAAGTGAAAGGGAAAGGGAGGATCAACAAAACATTTTTCAAAGAAAAAGCAAGCCCAATGTTGATGACTCTGGCACTGGTCAGTATGGATGTGTATTTCAGAGGGTGGCAGATGGCAATAAAATGATCAAAAGACATGATGAGAAGAACTGATGATTCCATAGCTGAGAATCCATGAATGAAAAACTCTTGGACAAAGCAGGCATCAGGGGAAATTCCTGGAGCATTGAACAAGAATATCCTTATCATAGTAGGGAGAGAAGAAAGGGACAGTCCTAGATCAGAGAGAGCCAACATGGAGAGAAAATAGTACATGGGTTCATGCAGAGGTGGTTCTGATTTTATGAAAAACAGAATGGTACAGTTCCCCAGGATGGCAACAAGGTACATGAGGCAAATAGGGATGGAGACCCAAATGTTGGCATGCTCCATCCCTGGGATCCCAATCAAGAAGAAGATAGAGATTTCAATTTCAGATGTGTTGAAGGTAGACATGCTGGGTAAATGAGGGAATCAAGATGAGAAGCTTGGGAGAGGCTTCCTGCAATGCTGCAAATAGACTGGCAGATGCCTGACTCTATCCAATTGCAATCATAGAGATCTTGTGAATCCAAGTGATATGCACGTAATTCTTAGATATAAACCCAAATGGAGAAATATAGGAAGAGTAGTCATCAATATCCAACTGAAAACAATAACTGAGAGAAAAGGAAAATAGATTCATATCAAAATTGAATCTTACAACAGATACAAGTTATAATAGGTATAAGTTCTATACAAGGACTGATTGGTCAACTAGGATAATTATACAGGTGCCTCTTTTCCAATTTGAGAATTTGATACTTTCACTTTTTAGTGTAAATACTATAACTTACATACTGTTAAAATTTCAATTAATTTACATAAATTTCAGAGACAAAGTAATATATTTTCATAATGTCTTCTAATGTAGACATGAGTTTTTCCTTTCTTCAAATCTTCTATGTCTCTCCAACACATTTGGTCATTTTCTTTACAAAGATTACACATCTTTTGTAAAAATTTTTTAGAATCCTTATGCAATTTTTGCCATTATTTATAGGATCATTTATTCTCTCTAATTTTTCTATTTTTTGTAATGATTACTGGTCATGTATAGGAAAACTGCAGATTTTTATTGTAGAAGCCCATTATAAGCCTGTCTATGCTGGCCGTTCTCTTTTTGTATCCTCCCTTCTTTTGTCCCCTTAACCATGTATGCACTTCTGTAATGAAATCCTTCAGTAGACACTGCTCAGTTGACTTCCTCATGTGCATCTGTTTCTTGCTGGCACATGGTCTTTCATAATTTTCACTTAAGATTTTCTTCTCCTAGTCTTTAGGCGGTTCTCATTATCACTGATGTTCTGCAGTGCAACATGCAATACACAGGTGGAGATTTACAATTAACTTATTTTGCTCGTAACTTAGTATTTTCAAACTGAAAAGTATTTTTTTTTCAATTTTGAATGTCTTCTGCTATTATAACTTTCAACATTGCCTAACTAAGCAATATATCTAGCTGGAACATGTTGAAACTTCTCAGTCTAACTTCCTAGTTAGATTGCTTCATATCTTCAAACTCTTCATTTGTTTTTGTTGCATTTCGGTGCATTCTTCAGAACTACTTTCTTATTCACTAATTCTGTTTTCATTTGTAGCTGGTCTGAAATGTATTCCAACTATTGAGTTTTTGTTCATGACTCTATTTTTCTTTTCCAATTTATATTTTTATTTTCAATTTATATCTACTTATCCCCCCACAATTTTTCATTGATTTTACTGTTATTATGCTGTCTTCAAGTTTTGAGGATCTTAAGCATGCCTGCTTCAAAACTTCCTTTAAATTGTTTTAGTTTTTTTTTTTTTCATCAGGGGGATTGTGGAGTTTCTTTGTCAGTGTTAGTCTTCATATATGTTTTAGAATTTTACTTGTAATTTCACCTTGAGTGAAAATTTCCTTGTCTGTTTGATGAGTTATTTTGTTTATGCCCCATGATTAGATGTAGTAGTTGACCCTTCCTTCCTCATTTGTCAACTGTACTAAGTCTTTTTATGATGGTAAAAGGATATTGTTTCAAATGAGAGCTGAGTACAGTTTTGCCCTTCCCATTCCCCCCACCCACCCACCAACCAACTATCTCAAGACCTGGCTTGTTATGGGGAGTAGACTTGGGCTGTGACAACACCTATTTCCACTCTCCACGTGTATTAACAGCTTCATGTACCAAGCAGGGTAATTTATATTGGTCCCTTGTCAAATATGGAGCACTAACATGCTGAGTCCCAGGCAGGTGCTGAGCTGCCAATTACCAATATGCCTCTAGACCAGCAGCCACATGGGTCTGTGGATGTATTTTCTATTTGTCTATCTAAGGAGCATGTCAATGTCTTTTTATTATCTATCTATCTATCTATCTATCTATCTATCTATCTATCATCTATCTATCATCTATCTATCATTATCTATCTATCATCTATCATCTATCTATTATCTATCATGTATTTTCTATTTGTCTATCTAAGGAGCATGTCAATGTCTTTTTATTATCTTTAAATTTTATTTATTATTACTAAATGTTTGGCATAGAGTACAAATTAACATACCTGATTCGGCTTACCACACCATGGTGAATAAAATTCTCCATCAAAACTTAGATACAATTTTAAAAATGTAACCTGTTAGAGCTTATGTTCACGAAAAGTTGATTTTTTTGAGAATTGTTTGATCATGTGCTTTTTGGAAAATAATGAGTTAATGTACTAATTTAGTCTATAATACACTAGAACTAATTAGAGGTTTCTTCATCAATCTTTGTCATGAGGAGTTTGATAATATCTCTCAGATCTGAACTATTCAGGCCATTTCTTAGTAGTTCTATTCTTATCTTTACATACATCTTCAACTACTTTGTCACAACAATTCTGTTGTCATGATGTAGAATTCTTAAAAACTCATGTTCCCTTTTTTCCCTTAACTGTTTCTTTTCTGTGATTTGTCTATTCTACAATCTCAAACTCCACTTACTGTAATCCACCCTCAGTTCTTTCTAGTTTGTTGTTGCTTCTTAAACTTTCATTGCCTTCTGAAGGGATTTTCTGGACTGAACCCCTCCTCCAAATTCTTATATATATTTTCCTCTGCCCAAACCACTTCCATCTCTGGGTCCTCTGTAAACATTTTAGTGACATTTATTCCCCTCAAAATTGAGATGTTTAGGAGACAATTAGAGAAATGCCTAGGAAGTTTTGGCTTATATAATAAATGATATTATATTTCTCCCAAACTTCATAGGTTGTAGATAACTTGCATTGTTTTTTGACATATAGTTCTCTTAATATAATAAAACAATTTGTTTATTGATAAATCAAGAAAAAGGGAGTAATAACATTTTCAATGAGCACATTATTTATCTTCACTATCAACCTCTACTTCTCCAAAACTAATATATCTATCTATATCATCTATCTATCTATCTATCTATCTATCTATCTATCTATCTATAATCTATATAGATAAATATGTCTCTTTGGAAAATGCTATACCGGGGTGGCTCAGTTGGTTAAGCAACTACCTTTGGCTCAGGTCTTGATCCCAGGGTCCTGGGATCGAGCCCCACATCAGGCTCCCTGCTTAGGGGGGAGCCAACTTCTCCCTCTCCTGCTCACCTGCTTGTGTTCTCTCTCTCTCTGTCAAATAAATAAATAAATAAAATCTTTTTTTTAAAAAAAGAATTCAATGAGATGATATATATTAAAAAAAGCTGTACCTCTCTGGAAGGCTATTTTATTTGCTTTAAAGTGTGACATTTTTGGAGAGTCTAC
>NW_023179336.1:0-4822 GCF_002007445.2 Ailuropoda melanoleuca
TATCTATCCTCCTTCTCCTCTCTCTTCCCTTCCTTCCCTTTTAGCCTTCTTCTCTACTCTCTAAAACATAGATATATGTCACAATGTGTCATTATTATTATTACTTTATACAAACAATATTCATTTAGATTTACTGATATATTTGCCTATTCCCAATCCTCATTTTTCTTCTAGTATTTGTAAACTTCTTTCAGGGATAATATTCTTTTTGCCTTTAGAGTCTGCTGGTGATTGCTTCTTTCCATTTTGTATATCTGAAATGCCTTTATTTTGCTTTCATTCTTGAAGGAAATTTGTTAGGTAATGCTAGGCTGACAGCTTTTCTTTCTGCCAATTCCCTATTTTGACTTTCAATGTTTTTTTTGAGAAGTCAACCTTCAGTCTTAGGCCCACCAATTCTCTGCTTTCACAGCTCCCCATTGCTTTCAGGAGATGACTTTTGAATTCTACCTTTGTTCCCTAGCTCTGGATGGGGCTGCTGGTCTACTGTAGTTATTTCATCCCACCCAAATGTAGAGGTCCTTTTTATTTGTATTTTTTTAAGATTCATTTATTTGAGAGAGAAAGAGAAGCAAGAAGGGGAAGGGGAAGAGGGAGAGGGAGAGAGAGAANTATTTATTTATTTGAGAGAGAAAGAGAAGCAAGAAGGGGAAGGGGCAGAGGGAGAGGGAGAGAGAGAATCCCGAGCAGACTCCCTGTTGAGCACGGAGCCCTACTTGGGGCTTGATTCAACAACCCTGAGATCATGACCTGAGCTGAAACTAAGAGTTGAACGCTCAACCAACCAAGCTACCTAGGTGTCCCAAAGGTCCTCTTTACATGGATATGTCACTTTTTGTTGTTCCCAGCTCTTGGCTGAAACTTTCGAACTTGTCCTTTATCTTTGTGAACGGAGTAAGCATGATTTAGCATTTGCATCAAGTAACTCTTGTGCCTGGAGTCACTGCCTGTCTCTATGGTCTACTGGTAAGCTGGTGTTCGTTTTCATCATCTCATGGTCTTAAATGTCTGGGTAACATTGATGATGGGCCAGGCATAGTATTTGAAAAAAATTTTTTGAGTAATATTTGAAAGCCCAGAATTATGTCATCTTCCTCCAGAGAGGAATTTTGTTTGCTTCTGCCAGCTGTCAAGTGACATTAATAATCTGGATCATCCTAACCCAGTTCCATAGATGAATATATCTTTGTCATCCGGTTGATTTGGATTTGGTGTTCAACCCCTGCGAGGGCTGGTTTACCTCTTTCTGATTCTTATACTTGTGGAATTTTCCTAACTGGATTGAGAACTTGACACAAATCCCTTCCAGTGAAATAATAAGATATAAAACGGAAGAACTATCAGTAGCAGTATTCCCTGCCAGGTAGAAAATACAGTTCTCACCAGAAAATGAGGTTGACATGAAGTCCACAACACAGTCATCATAAGAATAGCTAATACTTACTCAGTGCTCACTACACACTTGTCTGTTTAAAGCACTACATACATCAGCTCATTTATTCTACCACAGCCTTGAGACAAAGACAGCAAGTCCTGTTGTTGTTTGAGTGCCTGGCTCCCGGTGTTTCCAATGCCTCGCCAGATCCCTGCCCTTCCTATAAAATTCAGAGAGATTGAAAGGAAGGTTCCTATCTTGCAGCCTTGTGTTTGCTCACATGTATAAGCCGCCTGACCTCCTCATGTCCCTTGTTCCAGCTCTGGGTCTTACAACTGCAGGGTCTGTCTTTTTTATAAGTAATGATATTGCTTGCCAATTTCTGCATTTCTATCTGTCAAACTAGCTGCTACTGACTGGCAGAAACTGCTGGAAACCTTTCCTGAGAGTACACAGAGACTTTGCTGTGTTTTTGTTTGTTTATTTTGAATAAACACTCCTGCCTTATACAATGCTCCTAGAAATGCATTTTATAATTCACATTTATTGCACATATGACATTATATGCACCACGAATGAAATTATAAAAAAAAGAAATCCCTCATGATCCCATTACCTTAATAGTTCTTGCATCTTCTTTGCAATTCCTGCAAATAGTTTTCAAAACATGGTAGCCATCATTCTATAGACACATTAACTGCGCTTTACAATGAATTAGCATTTCTCAAGTTACTGGTTAGAAGCTCCCTCCCCCCAAAAAAGTGGTAGATACTTATCAGAGCCGTGAGAATTGTTCCTTCTACAGGGTGGATTAACAAAGGGGGAAGGTGAAGCCTTCACGGAACCAAAAATCACCAAGTCTCCACCTTTGGTCCAGAGCCTGACTTACTTTACCTGCTATAATCTTCAGTCTGGCCTCTGGATCATGAATTCTCGGCACAGTCACCCTAGCTTTATTTTCTGCTCCATTTCATATTTTATTTTGAAACAAAGCAGGATGTAAATAATAATCTTCTCTAATTGTTTTAAATTAATAAGATAATGAGCCTCATTTGGAAATTTACATTCAGAAGATTACACGATTCACACTGGCTATGAAGGGCACAGCTGGTATTTGAGGGCTGGACCGAAAGACAAAAAAAGCTCTGGTTAATCATTATCACTTCCTTGGCCCCCAGAGTGGACTCCTTCAGAATGCCCCCAGAGAGCGCGGTCAGACTTAGCAAAGAAATATATAGATCACCCCGTCTAATTTGGATTTCAGGGAGATAAGGAGCTAGTTTTCAGTACAAGTATGCCCCCAAATATTGCATGACGACCTTATTCCTATAGTCCGTACTGAAAAGATGGGCCAAAGTGGTCACATTTGTGCAAAGAGACTCCACCAAGGCCACGTGTATGCTCGTTCTCTTGCTTTCTATAACTAACTAACTAACTAACACAGGAAGTGTGGGCAAAGTGTCTTGAGCATCGGAGCTGGGATCAGAAGCAGCACCGTGGTTCACCAAACCATCTACGAGCTGAATTTATGGGAGGGCAGAAAACGCTGTTTGCAGAGAGGAGCAGAAGTGCAGAGCAAACTCAAGGTAAGAGGTCGCAAGGTCACAGAGAGCGAGGCGGAGAGCACAGCTGCCCAGCAACTTCCAGGCCCCACAACGCACAGATGTGCATGTTACACTAGGGTCCAGAAGATTCCTCTTTATTTATGCAAACTTGAGAGAGTTGCTGCTCCTTATAAGCCGAGTCCTGACTAAGCCTCCTCCCTGCATTGTGGGAGTTCATGGCTGGCAACGTGGCTCAGCTTTCTGGCTGGGTCCGAAAGGCGGGAGCCTCCACGGGCTTTGTGATTGTGCACAGTAGGCACTGTGTGCATGTGGGCACCACGGGGTGTGCCCCAGCTGCTTCCTTCCTGTTGACCCTTCTAGAAACTTAAAGTTCAGGGGACTCAGATAGGCAGACCAGATTCTTCAGACAGACAGAAGAGGACCAAAGAAACACAAAGGGCCAGGGAACTTTCTGGAATATGCCAGAAGTAGATGCAGAGAAGTCATTTATCCATCTCCCTCTATTGATTCAATCACACCCATACACAGTCCCACATGCACGCATATACACATGCACACATGCATACACAACCCACACACCAGTGTAACGCATGTACACATGCACAATGGCACACACACCTACACAAACACAGGGGCACATGCCAGCACACACTCCAACCATGCTTTCCTCTTCTTTTCTTCAGGTTTATTAATATCCCTCCCCTGCAGCAACTTCTCATGTATTAGTAAAGGACGATGAGGAAACCCAAAAGTGATGACAGGGTGGAGTCCTTCTCAGGACACTAAGGGGCCCAAAACAGAAAGGTGGGTACCAGGTGGAGGAGCCCCGAGCTTCTTGAAAAAATACCTTCTCCAAGGTCAGGTCACAGTTTCTTTTCCCAGGTCGGGGCACAGCACAGGCACATCTCTGACTGCTGAGATCTCCTTAGCTTCTTCGCTACAAAGAGCTAGGATCTGTCCCGGGAATGCAAATCAGCCAACAGACGGCATCAAAGCCCTGAGAGCACACTGCTCTTTTTCTTCGCACGTTCATCTGAGGTATGTAAAGCCCGGGAGGAAACTACCCCACCAGGAGAAATGTTCATACTCAGCGAAGGCACAGTTTCACCTCTGACTCCTAAAAATGAAGATTTTGCTCTCGAACTGAAAATAAACAGGCCCTCACCCTAGTGGTGCCCTTAGCTCCAGGGAGAAATGCTCAGGAAACTCACAGCCAGCATCATCCCGTTTATACTCACTGCTTCCTTCACTCATTCCCAGATCTACGATCTCCCTCAACCTCCCAGTTTCCACACAGGTGACTCAGTGGACATTTACAGAGGTCCACCCAGCACCTGTTGTGGACACTCCCTTTATGCCTTCCTTCTTGCTTACAGTACTAAGCCCCTTGCAGACCCAACACTTGGGGAGACTAGCCTCCAGGACACGGTGAGCCTGGGTAACTGGGGCAGAGCAGCACATGCACCCGTGAGACTGTTCACCATGCTAATTTTCTTGAGACTTTGCACATAATCTACTCTAGACCAATCAGGATTCCTGCTGGAACGCTGGGGCAGAAGCTGTGCCTTTCCTGCTTCAAGCCTTGAATTAGCTTCTAAGCCTTTGTGATCCCCTCGTAAATGGGGCTAGCACTCCTAGCGGCAGAGCAGAATGAAGTGCAAAGAAAGTGCAATAACTTTATTGAGTTGCTGGATCCGTCTCCCTGATGCCTGTTCTTCTGCTGGACTTTCCAGAGACACAGACCAACAAATTCCCTTTCTTATTGATCCTAGTTTGGATTGCGTTTTCTGTTATGTGCAACTAAAGACACATGAATGCAAAATACGAATGTGAAACAACTAGCAAATATGCTAGTGAATAATGAGACAATGGCCATTCCAAA
>NW_023179337.1:0-855 GCF_002007445.2 Ailuropoda melanoleuca
TTGGGCTGTCCTGGTTATAGAAGGAGAGACCAGCTGCAGAAGGGGTGGAGTCAGACTAGCCCAAAAGTGAACTGGAGAGAGGCCCACCCTATAAGGGAACTAGGGAATTATATGAAGGATGGCCAGGGTCTCCCTGATTATAACTGGAACAGGGAGCAGGGAAAGAAGAAGCAGTGAACAGAGTTTGGGGGCATCAAACAGGTGAGATCACTCATGGTGGTGAGGAAGTGTCCCCAAAGCCAGTGTCAGCCTCCCATCCACCCGGCCTTTCGTGGTCCCTGGAGACAGGACCCCGAGCCTAGAGTTTGAGATCCAGCTGTGCTGCTTACCAGCTTGTGACCCTGGGCTGGTTGCTGGTTTCCTTCAGTAAACTGCGAGTGTCCACGCCTGTGTCCATAACTGCAGAGGCCAAGAGGACACCATATGCTGAGCACCTGTGGACATTAGTGTCATCATCTCCATGGGGCAAGTGTCTCCCAGATCCGGTGCCTCAAGTCTCACAGCTGTTAAAAGCAACATAGGTGACAACCACAGTTCCCTCCTGTGTCAGGCCTGTGCTAAGCCTTGAGCTTTGCACACATCATCTCTCACGCTCCAGATGGCAGGAGGAGGTCATGAAGTGTGGGGAGAGTTATGGGCCCCTGGCGAGCCTGAGGGATTCCTGGGCCCTGAGAAGGGTGAGTGGGGTCCCCTAGGGAGGGCTGAGGAGCTCCTGGACTCCTTGCAAGGAATGGGGGATTGGGCACCCCTGGAAAGGGCTGGAGGAGTCTTGCAGGATTCCTGAGTCCCCACAGGGCAGATCTCTCCCACACCTATGCTGATACAGGCTGGGATCTGGAAGCAGCAGCAGCAGCA
>NW_023179338.1:0-825 GCF_002007445.2 Ailuropoda melanoleuca
TCTCTGTTTTCCATGAAGCAAGTGCCCTTGGAGTTTCCTTTTGGAAAGACTGGTGTGAGGACTGCCCAGGATCTGTATTGCAATTTAACCTGACAGTCCTATCTTTTGCCAAGATTATTTACCACAGTTTCCTAATTAATTAGAAGGTTGATCAGGCTAATTTTCCTGATTCCTCTCTTCTCTCTGCCCTGCCCCCTACAAAAAAATCCAAAAACCAGGAATCTGTTTTCCCTAACACATAGAAATATGTTATACCCTTTCTTGAACCCTTCTGTTGTCTTTAGGATAAAGCCCAAACACCTTATCCCAGTGTATTAGGCCTCAATCTTTCCATCCTCAATTCCTGATAAATGTCCTCATCTCTCTCCCACCTCTGCACACCAGTCAGCCACTCTGAATGTCTCATTCTGACCACATTTTTCTCTTTCTTTCTATCTTTTTTTTTAAGATTTTATTTATTTATATGAGAGTGAGGGAAAGCACGAGCAGGGGGGAGGGGCAGAGCGAGAGGGAGAAGCAGGCTCCTTGCTAAACAGGGAGCCTGATGTGGGGTTCGATCCCAAAACCCTAAGACCAGAGACTGGAGGCANCAAACCCTAAGACCAGAGACTGGAGGCAAAGGCAGACTCTCAACCAACGGAGCTACCCAGGCGCCCCTCTCTCGCCCTTTCAAGTCCTCAAAGACTGTTTCCTTGCCCAATAATGCTTTCTCTGCTTCTTGCTCTGAAGGATACCCCCATCCACCCCCAGCAGTCAGGTTAATTTTCTGGTCTTTGGGCAGCTGGGAATGGCGGGGAACCCAGGAGAGATCAACCTCCTCCTTCT
>NW_023179339.1:0-2277 GCF_002007445.2 Ailuropoda melanoleuca
ACCCAGCAGTTCCATCCCTAGGTATTTACTTAATAAAAACTGATGTTCACACAAAATCCCATGCACAAATGCTGATAGCACCTTTATCCATAATCACCCAAAACTGGAAAAGTCCTTCAA
The DNA here is from genome assembly GCF_002007445.2 of Ailuropoda melanoleuca. Classification (NCBI taxonomy): domain Eukaryota; kingdom Metazoa; phylum Chordata; class Mammalia; order Carnivora; family Ursidae; genus Ailuropoda; species Ailuropoda melanoleuca. The sequence continues at coordinate 121 of NW_023179339.1, forward strand.
CCGACGAATAGATAAACTGTTGCATATCCATACAGTAGAATACAGCACAGTAATAAAAAAGAATGAACTACTAATACATGCAACGAAATGGATAAATCTCAAATGCATTGTGTTACATGAAAGAAATCAGGCTCAAAGGGCTCTGTATTTATTATTTCTTTCACATGACATTCTGGAAGAGGCAAAACTATAGGCACAGACAATAAATCAGTGGTTGCCAAAATTTGGGTATGTGGGGAGGACTTGACTGTAAAAGGACATGAGGAAACTTGAGAGTGAAAGAACTATTCTATATCTTGATTTCATGGGAAAGGAGAAGATATTGAATCTGTTTAAGTACTCCAAATAATTCTAATGCACAGCTAAACTTGGTTTGAACTAAGGCAATAGTTTTCAACTACATCGTTTCCTCACTTTGGTATGTCATGATTGGCTGTCACAATTATTGTGTTACTAATAACAATATACGAAGTTTAGAGTTGATATTTTTATATTTAAATTAGAGATGACTCAAAGTTAATTCCAAAATAATCTTTTTTCTTTTTCTCTTTTTTCTTCCTTTTTTTTCNATTCTATATCTTGATTTCATGGGAAAGGAGAAGATATTGAATCTGTTTAAGTACTCCAAATAATTCTAATGCACAGCTAAACTTGGTTTGAACTAAGGCAATAGTTTTCAACTACATCGTTTCCTCACTTTGGTATGTCATGATTGGGTGTGTACTGTCACAATTATTGTGTTACTAATAACAATATACGAAGTTTATAGTTGATATTTTTATATTTAAATTAGAGATGACTCAAAGTTAATTCCAAAATAATCTTTTTTCTTTTTCTCTTTTTTCTTCCTTTTTTTTCCTCTTACTTGCCTACACAAAGCTATTTTCAGTGTAAATAACTAAGTATTTTCAGTGTAATAGTAAGCTAGCACCCATAACCCAAGAAATCTGGATCTAATGTGCATGCTAGTAACCACTATGCTCTGCAAATTTGCCCCTTTCACAAGAACTAGCTGATAGAACCTAACTCTGCAACATTACATATAATAATATATACATATTATATATATATATATATATATATAATATATACATATAATATATATAATAATATATACATATAGCTAGCTAGCTATTATATTTTTTTTAATTTTTTAATTTTTTTTATTTATTCGACAGAGATAGAGACAGCCAGCGAGAGAGGGAACACAAGCAGGGGGAGTGGGAGAGGAAGAAGCAGGCTCATAGCNGATAGAACCTAACTCTGCAACATTACATATAATAATATATACATATTATATATATATAATATACATATAATATATATAATAATATATACATATAGCTAGCTAGCTATTATATTATTAATAAAAATAGCACAAACAGTAAATGTCTCCCAGCACTTTTTAAAACCTCTCATTTTGTTTTATCTAAATTATATGTGTTTTGCAAAAAACAATGAAATATAAGTATAATGGGATGATACATGATTTCCTATCTAGGTGTGTGTATGTGTGTGTGTGATGTGTATGTGTGTGGTATATGAGATATGTATGCACATATGGTGTGTGGGGAGGGTTGTTTGTAGTGTATATGGAGTATGTATATGGGTGTGTGTGGGTGGGTGGGTGTGTGTTAAGGTGAGAATCATTATATTTATTTTGAAAGGAGGAAATACCAATTTTTCTATTTCAATTGTGCTCATTTTTAACTCCTGGACAATTTTCCTGAACAAAACTATGACTGAAATGTGAAGCAAAGAAAATAGTTCTAAAATAACAATTTAAAAACTCTTCAAAAAACATGAAGACAGAAACTGGTGGCTAAGATAGTGTATGCTATGGTGTGTTGCCCAGATTCCACCTTCTGGATAGATGCACTCATTATTCCAGCTGCTAGGAGTATTGGCTGCTGATAACTCACAGCTGAGTCTCTCTCCAGGAGTTTCCCTCAGCCAAAGGGAGTTGGCTGACTCAAGATTACATCTTTGGATGCTAGCAAATGACAATAAATTAATGCAAACTCAAAAAGTGGTAGCTTCAACTGAGCTGATTTGCCAAATGTGGTATTTCTACTTCAGCAGATCAGCATAGCCCCTTGGACCTTGGACCTTGGACCTTGGACATTGTATGTTGCCCTTGATCAGGCCAATGCCATC